>NC_134265.1:323877702-323987702 GCF_031893055.1 Leptodactylus fuscus | reverse complement strand
GAGACGGTTGTGTGAGGAGCGGATGAGAGCAGAGCGGAGCAGGAGGTCATTGGAGGATCTGAGGTTACGTGTGGGCAGGTAGCGGGAGATGAGGTAGGAGATATATGGAGGGGACAGGTTGTGGATGGCTTTGTATGTTAATGTTAGTAGCTTGAACTCAATTTGCTGGGCTATAGGTAGCCAGTGGAGGGACTGGCAAAGGGGTGAGGTGAATTAAGCGAGCAGCACAATTTAAGGTGGACTGGAGGGGGGTGAGGGTGTTAGCTGGGAGTCCATGGAGAAGGGTGTTGCAGTAGTCTAAGCAGGAGATTATGAGGGCATGGACGAGCATCTTAGTCATTTCAGGGGTGAGGAAGGAGCGGACTCGGTGGATGTTCTTGAGTTGGAGGCGGCAGGAAGTGTTGAGGGTTTGAACGTGTGACTTGAAGGATAGGTCGGGGTCCAGTGTTACTCTAAGACATCGGGCCTGTGGGACAGGGGTAAGTGTGGTTCCGTTGACTTTGATAGATGGGACGTGTGGAGGGGCCATACGGAGTGGGGCAAAGATGATGAACTCCGTTTTCTCCATATTGAGTTTGAGAAAATGGGAGGAGAGGAAGAAGGATACAGCTGCTACACAATCTGGGACTCTGGCCAGCAAGGAGGTAGTGTCTGGTCCAGAGATGTATATTTGGGTGTCATCAGCATAGCAATGGTACTGGAAACCATGAGATTCTATGAGTTGGCCCAGGCCAAGGGTGTAGATGGAGAACAGGAGGGGTCCTAGGACGGAGCCTTGGGGGACACCTACAGAGACACAGGTGCCACTCGTTATAGTCACAGCACAGTAATCAGACATCTGCCTGGTAATCAGCTGTGCATCTGTGTGCTCATCACATGACCATGGACCGTAAATCACATGACCATGGTCAGAGTTTTATCCACTAGAAGTAACAGAATGAATGACAGCAAGCCGAGATCTAGAAAACTGTGAGGAATTGATACAGAAAGTATATTGGAATATTGTATATCTTTTTATTGTAAAAACAATAACATTTGTTTCTCAATATTGGTGTGAAAGTGGCCAACCCCTTTAACCTCTCTGCTCCTGGCTTGTTGTTATGATGTCATGTGTGCTGAGAGCAGGAAGTGGACAGACAGTCTTGGACTGGGGAGCAGACAGGTAATAATGAACTAATTCCGCTGAATGGAAGGCCAGTGAAGGGGCGACTATATAGGATAGGCCACTATATAGGATATTGACTAAATAAATAACATATGTCAGCTCACCCACAGATCTTCTGATTTAAAAAGAAAAAAATGTCCATTACCTTATGAAGAAAGGAAGGTGCTCGGAAAATTCGGCCTCTCAGCCCAAGGTGTAAGTACAAGCGTCCATGAATTGAAAAAATCCAGCATCTATTCCTTTGTATAAAACGTAACTTTTATTATGAAAAAGTTTTCCGGAGCATGAGCCGCTCCATAAAATCAAATACAAGTATGCATGATGGCAGAGATGAAATGACGTCTGACTGACGCGTTTCGGGGCGTTATTGTAGCCCCTTAATCATAGTCTATGATTAAGGGGCTACAATAACGCCCCGAAACGCGTCAGTCAGACGGCATTTCATCTCTGCCATCATGCATACTTGTATTTGATTTTATGGAGCGGCTCATGCTCCGGAAAACTTTTTCATAATAAAAGTTACGTTTTATACAAAGGAATAGATGCTGGATTTTTTCAATTCATGGACGCTTGTACTATATAGGATAGGCCACCAATATTACTTCTTGTGGGGTCCGACTGTTGGGACCCCTGCAGATCAGTTTTTCCACGACAGCACAGCTACTAGAAATGCTAATAATTCATTGTATGGCGGGTGAGCAGAAATCTGGTTTATCCTACTAATAAGTTTGTGTGTTTGGATGTTTGTTCCTCAATCACGCTAAAACGCCTGGACGGATTTGCGTGCAATTTTCCACAAACATAGTTTTCCCTTAGAATTGAGTCACAGGCTACTTTTGGTGCCACTAAACAACATGGCTTCCTAGCAGGAGACTCACAAAAGCAGGACTCCTAGCCCCAGCTATAGACTCACACACACTGCCTGGCATTTCCTGCCTCAACCTGCCTCCACACTCCTTACTGTCACCTCAGGAGTAGCCCTCACTCAACTCTCTCACATTTACATAAAGCTTTCCACTATATAACAGATCACATTGTCTGTATTACTACATACACAATATAACACATCACATTGTCTGTATCACTACATACACAATATAACAAATCACATTGTCTGTATCACTACATACACAATATAACACATCACATTGTCTGTATCACTACATACACAATATAACACATCACATTGTCTGTATCACTACATACACAATATAACACATCACATTGTCTGTATCACTACATACACAATATAACACATCACATTGTCTGTATCACTACATACACAATATAACACATCACATTGTCTGTATCACTACATACACAATATAACACATCACATTGTCTGTATCACTACATACACAATATAACACATCACATTGTCTGTATCACTACATACACAATATAACACATCACATTGTCTGTATCACTACATACACAATATAACACATCACATTGTCTGTATCACTACATACACGATATAACACATCACATTGTCTGTATCACGACATACACGATACAACACATCACATTGTCTGTATCACGACATACACAATACACCACATCACATTGTCTGTATCACGACATACACAACACAACACATCACATTGTCTGTATCACGACATACACAATACAACACATCACATTGTCTGTATCACTACATACACAATATAACACATCACATCACATTTGCTATCCCACCAAACTTTTTGAAGCACTTTTACAGTTTCACACGTCTGTGTCCGCCCAATTCTCAAATCACCGCAGACGAAGTCGCGGGTAAAAGCTAGTATGATGATAAATCTGATGGGGCCAGGAAAGTGGCATGTTCTTTTTAATGGCTTACATACCATTAATAGTAGGGTGGGCCCCTAGAATCAATTCCACTTGTGGGCCCTAGACATAACAGTCCGACACTGGAAATAAGTATAAGTAGAGTAAATATAGCAGTAATGCAATTTTATGTCATTCATATATTTTGTGTTTATATTTATGATAGTGTTACATTTGTGAACTACAGCTCCGGTGCTGACTTATTTTGCCTTTTATTTATTTTTTTTGCATTGTATATTTGGGGGTGGTGAACTCCTCCATTTCTTTATGCACTTCTCTTTCCTTTAGGTTGTTTTTAGTTACAACAGGCCTAGGCTCAAGATATTACAGCATGTGGCTAGTAAACACAGTGATGTCACAGTACCGGGATAATTAACTCAGTGATGTCACAGTACAGAGATAATACACACAGTGATGTCACAGTACAGAGATACTACACACAGTGATGTCACAGTACAGGGATAATACACACAGTGATGTCACAGTACAGGGATAATACACACAGTGATGTCACAGTACAGGGATAATACACACAGTGATGTCACAGTACAGAGATAATACACACAGTGATGTCACAGTACAGAGATAATACACACAGCGATGTCACAGTACAGGGATACTACACACAGTGATGTCACAGTACAGAGATAATACACACAGTGATGTCACAGTACAGAGATAATACACACAGTGATGTCACAGTACAGAGATAATACACACAGTGATGTCACAGTACAGGGATAATACACACAGTGATGTCACAGTACAGAGATAATACACACAGTGATGTCACAGTACAATGATAATACACACAGTGATGTCACAGAACAGAGATAATACACACAGTGATGTCACAGTACAGGGATAATACACACAGTGATGTCAGAGTACAGAGATAATACACACAGTGATGTCACAGTACAAAGATAATACACACAGTGACGTCACAGTACAGGGATAATACACACAGTGATGTCACAGTACAGGGATAATACACACAGTGATGTCACAGTACAGGGATAATACACACAGTGATGTCACAGTACAGGGATAATATACACAGTGATGTCATAGTACCGGGATAATTAACTCAGTGATGTCACAGTACAGAGATAATACACACAGTGATGTCACAGTACAGAGATAATACACACAGTGATGTTACAGTACAGGGATAATACACACAGTGATGTCACAGTACATACAGTAGATAATACACACAGTGATGTCACAGTACAGGGATAATACACACAGTGATGTCACAGTACAGAGATAATACACACAGTGATGTCACAGTACAGGGATAATACACACAGTGATGTCACAGTACATACAGTAGATAATACACACAGTGATGTCACAGTACAGAGATAATACACACAGTGATGTCACAGTACAGAGATAATACACACAGTGATGTCACAGTACAGAGATAATACACACAGTGATGTCACAGTACAGGGATAATACACACAGTGATGTCACAGTACAGAGATAATACACACAGTGATGTCACAGTATCGGGATAATTAACTCAGTGATGTCACAGTACAGAGATAATACACACAATGATGTCATAGTACAGGGATACTACACACAGTGATGTCACAGTACAGGGATAATACACACAGTGATGCCACAGTACTGGGATAATACACACAGTGATGTCATAGTACAGGGATACTACACACAGTGATGTCACAGTACAGGGATAATACACACGGTGATGTCACAATATAGGGATAATACACACAGTGATGTCACAGTATAGGGATAATATACACAGTGATGTCACAGTACAGGGATAATACACACAGTGATGTTACAGTATAGGGATAATATACACAGTGATGTCACAGTACAGAGATAATACACAGTGATGTCACAGTACAGGGATAATACACACAGTGATGTCACAGTACAGGGATAATACACACAGTGATGTCACAGTACAGGGATAATACACACAGTGATGTCACAGTACAGGGATAATATACACAGTGATGTCATAGTACCGGGATAATTAACTCAGTGATGTCACAGTACAGAGATAATACACACAGTGATGTCACAGTACAGGGATAATACACACAGTGATGTCACAGTACAGGGATAATACACACAGTGATGTCACAGTACAGGGATAATACACACAGTGATGTCAGAGTACAGAGATAATACACACAGTGATGTCACAGTACAAAGATAATACACACAGTGATGTCACAGTACAGGGATAATACACACAGTGACGTCACAGTACAGGGATAATACACACAGTGATGTCACAGTACAGGGATAATACACACAGTGATGTCACAGTACAGGGATAATATACACAGTGATGTCATAGTACCGGGATAATTAACTCAGTGATGTCACAGTACAGAGATAATACACACAGTGATGTCACAGTACAGGGATAATACACACAGTGATGTCACAGTACAGAGATAATACACACAGTGATGTTACAGTACAGGGATAATACACACAGTGATGTCACAGTACATACAGTAGATAATACACACAGTGATGTCACAGTACAGGGATAATACACACAGTGATGTCACAGTACAGAGATAATACACACAGTGATGTCACAGTACAGGGATAATACACACAGTGATGTCACAGTACATACAGTAGATAATACACACAGTGATGTCACAGTACAGAGATAATACACACAGTGATGTCACAGTACAGGGATAATACACACAGTGATGTCACAGTACAGAGATAATACACACAGTGATGTCACAGTACAGAGATAATACACACAGTGATGTCACAGTACAGGGATAATACACACAGTGATGTCACAGTACAGAGATAATACACACAGTGATGTCACAGTATCGGGATAATTAACTCAGTGATGTCACAGTACAGAGATAATACACACAATGATGTCATAGTACAGGGATACTACACACAGTGATGTCACAGTACAGGGATAATACACACAGTGATGCCACAGTACTGGGATAATACACACAGTGATGTCATAGTACAGGGATACTACACACAGTGATGTCACAGTACAGGGATAATACACACGGTGATGTCACAATATAGGGATAATACACACAGTGATGTCACAGTATAGGGATAATATACACAGTGATGTCACAGTACAGGGATAATACACACAGTGATGTTACAGTATAGGGATAATATACACAGTGATGTCACAGTACAGAGATAATACACAGTGATGTCACAGTACAGGGATAATACACACAGTGATGTCACAGTACAGGGATAATACACACAGTGATGTCACAGTACAGGGATAATACACACAGTGATGTCACAGTACAGGGAGAATATACACAGTGATGTCACAGTACAGGGATAATATACACAGTGATATCACAGTACAGGGATAATAAACATAGTGATGTCACAGTACAGGGATAATATACACAGTGATGTCACAGTACAGGGATAATACACACACTGATGTCATAGTACAGGGATAATAAACAGTGATGTCACAGTACAGGGATAATATACACAGTGATGTCACAGTACAGGGATAATACACACAGTGATGTCACAGTACAGGGATAATAAACAGTGTTGTCACAGTACAGGGATAATATACACAGTGATATCACAGTACAGGGATAATACACACAGTGATGTCACAGTACAGGGATAATAAACAGTGTTGTCACAGTACAGGGATAATATACACAGTGATGTCACAGTACAGGGATAATAAACAGTGTTGTCACAGTACAGGGATAATATACACAGTGATATCACAGTACAGGGATAATACACACAGTGATGTCAGAGTACAGGGATAATAAGCACAATTATGTCACAGTATATGGATAATAAATAGAGATGAGTGAACGGCGTTCGATCAAATTGATATTCAATCGAATATCAGGCCGTTCAAGGTATTTGATTACAATTGAATACCACGAGGCAAACGCACTAAAAATTTTTATCCCCTCCCACCTTCCCTGACGTGTTTTTTGCACCAATAACTGTGCAGGGGAGGTGGGACAGGAACTACGACAATGGAGGCATCGGAAAAAAATCGGAAAAAGTAATCGGTTGGCTAAATCAGGTGACCTCCATTTTATACGAATGGTCGATTTCAGATTCGGGTCATATGAGACTGTGAACTATGTGACTGTGAGACAGAGATAGATGTACAGGCAGGGTTAGCTAGGGATTACCTTTATTTAGGGGGGAATGTTACTCACCCAGCTCTTTGGGGCTCTATCTCGTCGGGATCCTTGTCAGCTTGTGACATGCGCGAGCTGACTTTTTCCCATAGGAATGCATTGACCAGCGTTGATTGGTCGAATGCCATACAGAGTACAGCATTCGGCCAATCAACGCTGGTTCTGATGGAGGAGGCGGAGTCTAAGATTGGTCCACAGCAGTCTCCATTGTGGTCCGATCTCAGATGTAGCAGTGTTGAGCGCTACAGTTTATTGGTTGGACATTTTATGGCAATGTTATTTGGCCACTAGAGGACTCTTCAGGGGCCCCACAGCCCTCACATGGGCTCTGTCTTTGCCACGTAAGTGCTCGTGTGCCACTTTTTCTAGCTATTTAAGTTTTTATTAAAACTATTCTTTCACAGAGGCCTACCTGGTAGTCAGAAAAGAACACCACTTGGGTAAAACGATCTACTACTTATCTCCACTTGTCTCCTTTATAAATCAATAGAGATATCATCCTATTCCTGAGAAGTTTTTCATCTGATCACAAACACATGTCTGTACGTTAACCAAGATCTCAGGTTTTTGTTTTTTTTCTATATCGAAAATCAAGACTGATCTTATGACATCATCGGTTTAGGGGCTCGGCTTTTCCTTTACTTCTAGTAATTGCCTGTGTTTTTATCTATTACTTCGTCTTCACAACATTTTAATTAACAAAAAAAAATTCAGGGGCCTTGGCGGGAGGGCGTATTTGCCATGGGCAAGTATGACTGAAAAACCACTTAACAAACCACAAATTTCAGAGCCCTAGCCACATCTGCATTTTATCAGCTTTTTCCGGATAGTGTTACACTAAACAATTGTCTGCAGATCGGTATACAGCTGAGACTTTAAAGTGCAGAATTACTGAAAAAATGCTGCAGATAAAAAAGCAGCACATGTATCCTATCAATGTAATGAATCCAACCTGACGCTAGCGCCATGGTGCCTTAGCTGTAAGTACCCTGTAGAGGAAGGCTTTCATTTAACTCATGAGAGGGAGGCAAGGATAAGAAGACTAAAGGTCACTCCATACCGGCTCTAATCAGCTAACAGAAATACCTTTGGAAATATGAAAAAAAGTTGAAAGCTTAGTGCTCGGAAAACAAGCACAGCAAATTCAGACAAGGGACCATGTCTGATCACACTGAGACCTTCATTTCCTGCAAGAGGCAGGCGCAGTGGGTAGCGGGGGTGTGATGGACAATGTTCTCAAAACACGACAAACGCTGAATTATCTGCCATGACTGGAACAAGGGATGTATTATGGCATTTTATAGGATATTTCCATTAGATTACCATTTTCCACACCTATGTACAGTGCTGTTAAATAGCCAGTGGGAATTGGTAAAGGTGGCCGTACATATTAAAGTGTCAACCTGTAGGACTGATCACCCATCTAATGTGTATGGTGGAGTCCCAACTCTTCCTTGGCCAAAGTATAGTAGCGATTAGGATTGAGCCGATCTTGAGATTTCAGCATCGTTTTTAAAATCTGGTTTTCGATCATTTTCCAGGTGATCGTGAAATTTGCTCAATCGTCGATCGGGATCCGATCATTCCCGATCGCTCAACTCTAGCTACTTTATGTTTATGGAGTGAGGTTGAGCCGATGTTGAGATTTCAGGATAATTTTTAAAATCCGATTTTCGATCATTTTCCAGCTGATCCCGATCATGAAATTTGCTTGATTGCTGATCAGGATCCGATCATTCCCCAACCCGATCGCTCAACCCTAGTTACTTTATGTTTAAGGAATAGGGTTGAGCCGATCTTGAGATTTCAGGATAGTTTTTAAAATCCAATTTTCGATCATTTTCCAGCCGATACCGATCGTGAAATTTGCTCGATCACCGATCGGGATCCGATCTTTCCCGATCCAAATCGCTCAACCCTAGTAGCGATGGTAGCACTCTCTAATGGGATATGGTGCTATGTGGTACACGATGTAGCAGAAGTGTAGAAGGAGTTGGCATGTTAAATTTTAATACTCAATCCTGTTTACAGCTAAGGCCCTATGTTGAGTCCCGGAGCAAAAAAGTGCTGCAGGAAAAACTCATCCCGCAGTCCCACAATGCTTTTCACAGAAAGTTTGCAGAGGTAGACTTTATGCTAGGGAAATTGACATGCTGTGATTTCCAAGACCGTGACAGTTTTGGAAATCATGGCGCATCCGCTGCGCTTATTTTACCAGATTGTGCGGATGGTATTCACTAAAATCCCATCTACTACACAGTGACTGTAAAATGTGTGTTTTTTGCCACAGGCCTTTATGCTATGTGAGGCCCTGGCCTATCTCTGCTTGAGGTATCTAGCAATGGCTTACTGTCCTCTTACAATTCAGAACACATGAATGCTTGGCTGATATGAGCATACATGTGCATGGGGTTGGGAGTAATATCAAGCATTCAGCCAAAAACACACAGTACTTGTGCAGTGCCCCACTGGAATTACTACAAAAGCGTTAGATTTAGTCTGTGCCTTTGCACTGTTGTATGTATACGTCCTGTATAACTTTTCCTTTAAGAGACTAAATTATTTCAGAATAGGTGCGGAGTGCTTAGTAAGACCCAGAAGAAGGGAGTTCTGGAAAGAGGAGGGGACAGCAAGTCTTTTTCCCCTATCTGAGTTTAGAGGAGGAAGTGGATCCTTATAGGAAGCCTTGCAACAACTAGGATGTGCCCCGGGGGAAACCCTAGCACCGCCATCAGGTACACTCCAGGCCCAATAGGCACCAGCCCATCAGGAGAGCTGGAGGATTTGGTCAAGATCCCTGAGCTATGTCCATTGCAAATACTCATGTATGGGGTGTCCTGACTCTCCCATGATGGCAGGGGAAAGGAGAATCGGGGAATGTTGACCAGATGACCAGTAGGTTGACAGGTATTTGGAACATATGGCCAATCTAAAGGTATTTTGCTCCTGCTCTAATAGCTCGCCAGGTTCGAGACTTGCAGTGAATTTTGCTCATTTCCATCTTGACAAACGAATAGAAGAGGGAATTACTCAATCCCCAGTCACTGGACATGTCTGTAAATAGGTCTGATTTTCTTAGAAGGAGCTATGAATCCGCTCATTTATAGTCAAATCCATGTTTTATATGATATGCTCAGCAGGCTCCTTGAGTTGGGTACCTGGATCTCATGAGGCTTGAGGACTTGGAAATGCAAGGATTTCAATTTACTATATTACAAATATTGTCCTAAAAATGTTTTATAGGGTGATCATCCAGGAATGATACAGTAGGCACGTTATTCAATGCAATTACCAATTTGTTCAGAACTCACTAACGTTATGGGGTGGCAATAAGGGATATAATAGGTCTAAATGTGGGATCTGGTACTACCAATCCATCCCAGATTTGTATGATATTTGTAACTAAGGGGGATATTTATCCATAAAATTCTGTGTGTGGATGTATTTTCATGAATATTGCGAACGGTTTAGGTGTTAGCCTTATTCACATGACCATTTCAGTTTCTTGAACTTGAAAAATGTGCTGTTTTTTTCTGTCCGTCAAAAAATAGACACGTTAATTCACACATTCACTCTTACTTGTGTATGGTCAAACCCTCCCTAGTAGGTATCCATGAGGTGCCAAGGCGAAGTTTGGAATAAGATCCCAATCCACCATGACCTCTACACACAGTCAGTCCAAACCTGTCATCGTTTTGATGATTCTGTTCTCCACTCTGGTCCAGCTTTCCTCATCACCGTGCCATTCTATCCTAAAGATTATCATCTTGAAAATATTGTCTAGGATTAAAAACATGGAGCTGCTTTCTTCCAAAAATAGTGCTGACAAGTTGCAATGCCAATGGAGTTGAACAGTCAACTAGAGATGAACGAACACTGTTCGGATCAGCCGATCCGAACAACACGCACCCATAGAAATGAATGGAAGCACCTGTGACGCCGGCAAATTCAGCGTCACAGGTGCTTCCATTCATTTGTATGGGTGCGTGCTGTTCGGATCGGCTGATCTGAACAGTGTTCGCTCATCTCTACAGTCAACCCATAGACATGTGTGGGTAGAAATTCACCAATTGAGATGAGTCGCCTTAGAGTCTTGACCCCACATTAATGGATAGTCCTTCTTTTGGTGCTCACATCCATGCATTTGTTGATAAAACTATTATGGAATTGGTTAATCATATAAAATTTGGCACCATAGTCAGCACTGTGGCCAGGTTAACTCTTTAGTGACCAGTCTATATTGGGAATTTTATGAGGTTACTCCTGGGTAATAGAGCTGAAGCTAGCTGTCTTTAGCCAGTCATCCACCAGGTCCAGTCAGCACATAACAATGGCCATGTTATGGTAGTTTTTGTAACAGTTGTCACACGGCCATTTTTAAAAGCACATTGGGGCTTTCAGTATAATTGACATGCTCTGATTTCCAAAAATGTGATGTTCAGAACATTTCCGCAGGTATTTTGGGTTGGATTAGATTGGATTGAATTGGATTGGATTGAGTCCCTTTTACTTTGTAGGGAAAGTGAGGACTGTCAAGAAATAAGACATGTCCTATTTCTGGTTGTTTTTAATGGATTCCTCGTAGACTCAAGACCATGAAGAATTGCTGAAAATGGAGGCCCCATGCATGCAAAGCTGCCATGAACAATGGACCATTTAATATGTTTTGCTGTGTTATTTTAGTCATGTGAACATAGCCGTAGGCCCAAAGCTCTTCTGATATTCCTTTCCGATTTTTTATAGAACATGCTCTATAGATATCGGAACAGAACGGAGCATTGGAAGACAAGTTGGAAGAGCCTCGGCTGACCACAGTATAAGACATATTGATGGTCACAATGATATAATAAGACCAGGGCAGGCTTATGGATCAGTTGGGGCACTTCTCACGTTGCATTTTTTGGTAGGCTATACTTTTTGATCCACTCACTTTTTCTTGTCTGTTGTCTGAGAATGTTCCATACAAGGCAACTCCAGTGAGGTAGTGAGGTATCCTCCTGCTTTTGGCCACGAACATAAGAAAGCATCTAAGCAATAAATCTATACGTATATGCTGTAAGAGCAAAGCTTCCCATGGTGAAAAATATTGGAACGTTCTTCGGGTGTTAATCTGTGTATTTTTAGCCAGCGTAGAGCGTGGATTAGGGTTACGTTTTGATAATAGGGTGCAGTACCCATAAATGGTCCCAGGTTAGTTGGTCTTAGATGATTATGACCAGATATAATAAGTCAATGTTCTTGTGTTTTCTCCTTTTGTCTCATGAGGAGATGCCATCAATCACTATCGGTATTGAAAAGGACTTGTGAAGGCTGAGTTATTTGTTGTTTGATGATCCAGCCAGTTTGGTCTTACGCAGCGCTCAGGGTCTAGAAACTGTGAGAGCAGACTTTCAGTCTACATTCCATCTGTTCTCATTCTACCCAACCTGTTTTCACTTGTTAGATTGCAATTTAGATGATTCGTCGCTCCATGCTCTGTTTCTTTCCATATTGTAAGTCCTATAATATTCCACCTTAAATATAATTTATATAGAAACAAATAAAACCCCTGACCTTTTAGGTCTAGGATTGCATGGTAGGAAATAACCCAAAGTTTCCCTACAGCGTAAAGAACACAACGGAGGTCTAGGAGCAAGCCTAATATTTATCCACAGAAATATATGTTCCTATAGAAAAACATGCATCAACTATGTTAAGGTTAATGGAATCTACTATTGATGGTTGATAAATTGATGACCAAAATTTGACTGGTGCGAGGCTGAGTCTCTGCGAGGGATACTTCTTCATCCCTTACCCATGAACAGTGCTGTTGTGGTTGTGAATGGTAGTGCAACATTGATCAAATATAATGGCTTATTCTAAAGGCTCCCATACATAGGAGAAAAGTCACCTGAGTCAGTTTGTTGGGACTAGCTGACTATCTTATGTGTCTGAAAAGATGATGTCAATGGAAAGGAGGATCAGATATGTTTAACTGGTTAACCAGATGCCGACCACCCATTGACTATATACATCCAGAGGGGTGACATCTAACTCTATAGACGTGACACATGTCATGAGACCGCTGAGACCAATCAGTCAAGGGCCTGAATGTCACTACCTGTGAGATCACGGGTCCTCTTCCTGAGGCCTGCTGAGAACGCTGATTGGAAACAACCATCCTGCTTCTCTCAGTCCAATGATCTGCTCCCTCTCAAGTCTGTCAATGGGACAGAATGTCTTTCAGTGTGTCATACAGTCATTTTTAGCAGTCAACGATCTCTAACCAAGAGGTGCACTAGACAAAAGTAGCCTCTGAGAACCTTGTTATAGGGCACTATTATATGCTGTAGACCTGGTGTTTAACCAGACCACACCTGTATTCATTTACATACCTGCCTATGATATAATGCATTGCAGGTATCTCTGACATTCCAGTGTTCGGATCCCAGGGAAAAGTTGCCATAGCAGACCTTTATGTCTCTGTGTGTAAGTAAACAAGTACAAATGAAAGGCTTGCTGTCTGTTATTGTGAGGTTGATATTACTGCTATCAGTGGTGGTGACTAGAGATGAGCGAACACTAAAATGTTCGAGGTTCGAAATTCGATTCGAACAGCCGCTCAATGTTCGTGTGTTCGAACGGGTTTCGAACCCCATTATAGTCTATGGGGAACAGATACTCGTTAAGGGGGAAACCCAAATCCGTGTCTGGAGGGTCACCAAGTCCACTATGACACCCCAGGAAATGATGCCAACACCTCTGGAATGACACTGGGACAGCAGGGGAAGCATGTCTGGGGGCATCTAACACACCAAAGACCCTCTATTACCCCAACATCACAGCCTAACAACTACACACTTTACACACTCAATACCACCTCTCTGACAGTAGGAAAACACCTTGAAACATGTGTATTTGGCACTTGCAGTGAGGAGAGCTTGTCACCAGCAGTGAATTTGGCCCTTGTAGTAAGTTGAGGTTGGCACCAACATTTGTTTTGAAAATCAGGGTGGATTGAGCCTCTAACCAGCAGAGTTTGGGCAAATTCATGGTGGAGGGAGCCTCTAAAAACCCCAGTTTGGACCAATTCATGGTGGAGGGAGACTCTAAAAACCCCAGTTTGGACCAATTCATGGTGGAGGGAGACTCTAAAAACCCCAGTTTGGACCAATTCATGGTGGAGGGAGCCTCTAAAAACCCCAGTTTGGACCAATTCATGGTGGAGGGAGCCTCTAACCAGCCCAGTTTGGACCAATTAATGGTGGAGGGAGCCTCTAAACAGCCAAGTTTTGGGAAATTCATGGTGGAGGGAGCCTCTAACCAGCCCAGTTTGGACCAATTCATGGTGGAGGGAGCCTCTAACCAGCCCAGTTTGGACCAATTCATGGTGGAGGGAGCCTCTAAACAGCCCAGTTTGGGCAAATTCATGGTGGAGGGAGCCTCTAAAAAACCCAGTTTGGACCAATTCATGGTGGAGGGAGCCTCTAATTAGCCCAGTTTGGACCAATTAATTGTGGAGGGAGCCTCTAACCAGCCCAGTTTGGACCAATTAATGGTGGAGGGAGCCTCTAACCACCCCAGTTTGGGCAAATTCATGGTGGAGGGAGCCTCTAACCAGCCCAGTTTGGACCAATTAATGGTGGAGGGAGCCTCTAAACAGCCAAGTTTTGGGAAATTCATGGTGGAGGGAGCCTCTAACCAGCCCAGTTTGGACCAATTCATGGTGGAGGGAGCCTCTAAACAGCCCAGTTTGGGCAAATTCATGGTGGAGGGAGCCTCTAAACAGCCCAGTTTGGGCAAATTCATGGTGGAGGGAGCCTCTAACCAGCCCAGTTTGGACCAATTAATGGTGGAGGGAGCCTCTAAACAGCCAAGTTTTGGGAAATTCATGGTGGAGGGAGCCTCTAACCAGCCCAGTTTGGACCAATTCATGGTGGAGGGAGCCTCTAAACAGCCCAGTTTGGGCAAATTCATGGTGGAGGGAGCCTCTAAACAGCCCAGTTTGGGCAAATTCATGGTGGAGGGAGCCTCTAACCAGCCCAGTTTGGACCAATTAATGGTGGAGGGAGCCTCTAAACAGCCAAGTTTTGGGAAATTCATGGTGGAGGGAGCCTCTAAAAAACCCAGTTTGGACCAATTCATGGTGGAGGGAGCCTCTAATTAGCCCAGTTTGGACCAATTAATTGTGGAGGGAGCCTCTAACCAGCCCAGTTTGGACCAATTAATGGTGGAGGGAGCCTCTAACCACCCCAGTTTGGGCAAATTCATGGTGGAGGGAGCCTCTAACCAGCCCAGTTTGGACCAATTAATGGTGGAGGGAGCCTCTAAACAGCCAAGTTTTGGGAAATTCATGGTGGAGGGAGCCTCTAACCAGCCCAGTTTGGACCAATTCATGGTGGAGGGAGCCTCTAAACAGCCCAGTTTGGGCAAATTCATGGTGGAGGGAGCCTCTAAACAGCCCAGTTTGGGCAAATTCATGGTGGAGGGAGCCTCTAACCAGCCCAGTTTGGACCAATTAATGGTGGAGGGAGCCTCTAAACAGCCAAGTTTTGGGAAATTCATGGTGGAGGGAGCCTCTAACCAGCCCAGTTTGGACCAATTAATGGTGGAGGGAGCCTCTAACCAGCCCAGTTTGGACCAATTAATGGTGGAGGGAGCCTCTAACCAGCCCAGTTTGGACCAATTAATGGTGGAGGGAGCCTCTAAACAGCCAAGTTTTGGGAAATTCATGGTGGAGGGAGCCTCTAACCAGCCCAGTTTGGACCAATTCATGGTGGAGGGAGCCTCTAAACAGCCCAGTTTGGGCAAATTCATGGTGGAGGGAGCCTCTAAAAAACCCAGTTTGGACCAATTCATGGTGGAGGGAGCCTCTAATTAGCCCAGTTTGGACCAATTAATTGTGGAGGGAGCCTCTAACCAGCCCAGTTTGGACCAATTAATGGTGGAGGGAGCCTCTAACCACCCCAGTTTGGGCAAATTCATGGTGGAGGGAGCCTCTAACCAGCCCAGTTTGGACCAATTAATGGTGGAGGGAGCCTCTAAACAGCCAAGTTTTGGGAAATTCATGGTGGAGGGAGCCTCTAACCAGCCCAGTTTGGGCAAATTCATGGTGGAGGGAGCCTCTAACCAGCCCAGTTTGGACCAATTAATGGTGGAGGGAGCCTCTAACCAGCCCAGTTTGGACCAATTAATGGTGGAGGGAGCCTCTAAACAGCCAAGTTTTGGGAAATTCATGGTGGAGGGAGCCTCTAACCAGCCCAGTTTGGACCAATTCATGGTGGAGGGAGCCTCTAAACAGCCCAGTTTGGGCAAATTCATGGTGGAGGGAGCCTCTAAAAAACCCAGTTTGGACCAATTCATGGTGGAGGGAGCCTCTAATTAGCCCAGTTTGGACCAATTAATTGTGGAGGGAGCCTCTAACCAGCCCAGTTTGGACCAATTAATGGTGGAGGGAGCCTCTAACCACCCCAGTTTGGACCAATTCATGGTGGAGGGAGCCTCTAACCAGCCCAGTTTGGACCAATTAATGGTGGAGGGAGCCTCTAAACAGCCAAGTTTTGGGAAATTCATGGTGGAGGGAGCCTCTAACCAGCCCAGTTTGGACCAATTCATGGTGGAGGGAGCCTCTAAACAGCCCAGTTTGGGCAAATTCATGGTGGAGGGAGCCTCTAACCAGCCCAGTTTGGACCAATTAATGGTGGAGGGAGCCTCTAAACAGCCAAGTTTTGGGAAATTCATGGTGGAGGGAGCCTCTAACCAGCCCAGTTTGGACCAATTCATGGTGGAGGGAGCCTCTAAACAGCCAAGTTTTGGGAAATTCATGGTGGAGGGAGCCTCTAAAAAACCCAGTTTGGACCAATTCATGGTGGAGGGAGCCTCTAATTAGCCCAGTTTGGACCAATTAATTGTGGAGGGAGCCTCTAACCAGCCCAGTTTGGACCAATTAATGGTGGAGGGAGCCTCTAACCACCCCAGTTTGGGCAAATTCATGGTGGAGGGAGCCTCTAACCAGCCCAGTTTGGACCAATTAATGGTGGAGGGAGCCTCTAAACAGCCAAGTTTTGGGAAATTCATGGTGGAGGGAGCCTCTAACCAGCCCAGTTTGGACCAATTCATGGTGGAGGGAGCCTCTAAACAGCCCAGTTTGGGCAAATTCATGGTGGAGGGAGCCTCTAAACAGCCCAGTTTGGGCAAATTCATGGTGGAGGGAGCCTCTAACCAGCCCAGTTTGGACCAATTAATGGTGGAGGGAGCCTCTAAACAGCCAAGTTTTGGGAAATTCATGGTGGAGGGAGCCTCTAACCAGCCCAGTTTGGACCAATTAATGGTGGAGGGAGCCTCTAACCAGCCCAGTTTGGACCAATTAATGGTGGAGGGAGCCTCTAACCAGCCCAGTTTGGACCAATTAATGGTGGAGGGAGCCTCTAAACAGCCAAGTTTTGGGAAATTCATGGTGGAGGGAGCCTCTAACCAGCCCAGTTTGGACCAATTCATGGTGGAGGGAGCCTCTAAACAGCCCAGTTTGGGCAAATTCATGGTGGAGGGAGCCTCTAAAAAACCCAGTTTGGACCAATTCATGGTGGAGGGAGCCTCTAATTAGCCCAGTTTGGACCAATTAATTGTGGAGGGAGCCTCTAACCAGCCCAGTTTGGACCAATTAATGGTGGAGGGAGCCTCTAACCACCCCAGTTTGGGCAAATTCATGGTGGAGGGAGCCTCTAATTAGCCCAGTTTGGACCAATTAATTGTGGAGGGAGCCTCTAACCAGCCCAGTTTGGACCAATTAATGGTGGAGGGAGCCTCTAACCACCCCAGTTTGGACCAATTCATGGTGGAGGGAGCCTCTAACCACCCCAGTTTGGACCAATTCATGGTGGAGGGAGCCTCTAAACAGCCCAGTTTGGGCAAATTCATGGTGGAGGGAGCCTCTAACCAGCCCAGTTTGGACCAATTAATGGTGGAGGGAGCCTCTAAACAGCCAAGTTTTGGGAAATTCATGGTGGAGGGAGCCTCTAACCAGCCCAGTTTGGACCAATTCATGGTGGAGGGAGCCTCTAAACAGCCCAGTTTGGGCAAATTCATGGTGGAGGGAGCCTCTAAACAGCCCAGTTTGGGCAAATTCATGGTGGAGGGAGCCTCTAACCAGCCCAGTTTGGACCAATTAATGGTGGAGGGAGCCTCTAAACAGCCAAGTTTTGGGAAATTCATGGTGGAGGGAGCCTCTAAAAAACCCAGTTTGGACCAATTCATGGTGGAGGGAGCCTCTAATTAGCCCAGTTTGGACCAATTAATTGTGGAGGGAGCCTCTAACCAGCCCAGTTTGGACCAATTAATGGTGGAGGGAGCCTCTAAACAGCCAAGTTTTGGGAAATTCATGGTGGAGGGAGCCTCTAACCAGCCCAGTTTGGACCAATTAATGGTGGAGGGAGCCTCTAACCACCCCAGTTTGGGCAAATTCATGGTGGAGGGAGCCTCTAACCAGCCCAGTTTGGACCAATTCATGGTGGAGGGAGCCTCTAAACAGCCCAGTTTGGGCAAATTCATGGTGGAGGGAGCCTCTAACCAGCCCAGTTTGGACCAATTAATGGTGGAGGGAGCCTCTAAACAGCCAAGTTTTGGGAAATTCATGGTGGAGGGAGCCTCTAACCAGCCCAGTTTGGACCAATTCATGGTGGAGGGAGCCTCTAAACAGCCAAGTTTTGGGAAATTCATGGTGGAGGGAGCCTCTAAAAAACCCAGTTTGGACCAATTCATGGTGGAGGGAGCCTCTAATTAGCCCAGTTTGGACCAATTAATCGTGGAGGGAGCCTCTAACCAGCCCAGTTTGGACCAATTAATGGTGGAGGGAGCCTCTAACCACCCCAGTTTGGGCAAATTCATGGTGGAGGGAGCCTCTAACCAGCCCAGTTTGGACCAATTAATGGTGGAGGGAGCCTCTAAACAGCCAAGTTTTGGGAAATTCATGGTGGAGGGAGCCTCTAACCAGCCCAGTTTGGACCAATTCATGGTGGAGGGAGCCTCTAAACAGCCCAGTTTGGGCAAATTCATGGTGGAGGGAGCCTCTAAACAGCCCAGTTTGGGCAAATTCATGGTGGAGGGAGCCTCTAACCAGCCCAGTTTGGACCAATTAATGGTGGAGGGAGCCTCTAAACAGCCAAGTTTTGGGAAATTCATGGTGGAGGGAGCCTCTAACCAGCCCAGTTTGGACCAATTAATGGTGGAGGGAGCCTCTAACCAGCCCAGTTTGGACCAATTAATGGTGGAGGGAGCCTCTAACCAGCCCAGTTTGGACCAATTAATGGTGGAGGGAGCCTCTAAACAGCCAAGTTTTGGGAAATTCATGGTGGAGGGAGCCTCTAACCAGCCCAGTTTGGACCAATTCATGGTGGAGGGAGCCTCTAAACAGCCCAGTTTGGGCAAATTCATGGTGGAGGGAGCCTCTAAAAAACCCAGTTTGGACCAATTCATGGTGGAGGGAGCCTCTAATTAGCCCAGTTTGGACCAATTAATTGTGGAGGGAGCCTCTAACCAGCCCAGTTTGGACCAATTAATGGTGGAGGGAGCCTCTAACCACCCCAGTTTGGGCAAATTCATGGTGGAGGGAGCCTCTAATTAGCCCAGTTTGGACCAATTAATTGTGGAGGGAGCCTCTAACCAGCCCAGTTTGGACCAATTAATGGTGGAGGGAGCCTCTAACCACCCCAGTTTGGACCAATTCATGGTGGAGGGAGCCTCTAACCACCCCAGTTTGGACCAATTCATGGTGGAGGGAGCCTCTAAACAGCCCAGTTTGGGCAAATTCATGGTGGAGGGAGCCTCTAACCAGCCCAGTTTGGACCAATTAATGGTGGAGGGAGCCTCTAAACAGCCAAGTTTTGGGAAATTCATGGTGGAGGGAGCCTCTAACCAGCCCAGTTTGGACCAATTCATGGTGGAGGGAGCCTCTAAACAGCCCAGTTTGGGCAAATTCATGGTGGAGGGAGCCTCTAAACAGCCCAGTTTGGGCAAATTCATGGTGGAGGGAGCCTCTAACCAGCCCAGTTTGGACCAATTCATGGTGGAGGGAGCCTCTAAACAGCCCAGTTTGGGCAAATTCATGGTGGAGGGAGCCTCTAAAAAACCCAGTTTGGACCAATTCATGGTGGAGGGAGCCTCTAACCAGCCCAGTTTGGACCAATTCATGGTGGAGGGAGCCTCTAAACAGCCCAGTTTGGGCAAATTCATGGTGGAGGGAGCCTCTAAAAAACCCAGTTTGGACCAATTCATGGTGGAGGGAGCCTCTAATTAGCCCAGTTTGGACCAATTAATTGTGGAGGGAGCCTCTAACCAGCCCAGTTTGGACCAATTAATGGTGGAGGGAGCCTCTAACCACCCCAGTTTGGGCAAATTCATGGTGGAGGGAGCCTCTAACCAGCCCAGTTTGGACCAATTAATGGTGGAGGGAGCCTCTAAACAGCCAAGTTTTGGGAAATTCATGGTGGAGGGAGCCTCTAACCAGCCCAGTTTGGACCAATTCATGGTGGAGGGAGCCTCTAAACAGCCCAGTTTGGGCAAATTCATGGTGGAGGGAGCCTCTAAACAGCCCAGTTTGGGCAAATTCATGGTGGAGGGAGCCTCTAACCAGCCCAGTTTGGACCAATTAATGGTGGAGGGAGCCTCTAAACAGCCAAGTTTTGGGAAATTCATGGTGGAGGGAGCCTCTAACCAGCCCAGTTTGGACCAATTCATGGTGGAGGGAGCCTCTAAACAGCCCAGTTTGGGCAAATTCATGGTGGAGGGAGCCTCTAAACAGCCCAGTTTGGGCAAATTCATGGTGGAGGGAGCCTCTAACCAGCCCAGTTTGGACCAATTAATGGTGGAGGGAGCCTCTAAACAGCCAAGTTTTGGGAAATTCATGGTGGAGGGAGCCTCTAAAAAACCCAGTTTGGACCAATTCATGGTGGAGGGAGCCTCTAATTAGCCCAGTTTGGACCAATTAATTGTGGAGGGAGCCTCTAACCAGCCCAGTTTGGACCAATTAATGGTGGAGGGAGCCTCTAACCACCCCAGTTTGGGCAAATTCATGGTGGAGGGAGCCTCTAACCAGCCCAGTTTGGACCAATTAATGGTGGAGGGAGCCTCTAAACAGCCAAGTTTTGGGAAATTCATGGTGGAGGGAGCCTCTAACCAGCCCAGTTTGGACCAATTCATGGTGGAGGGAGCCTCTAAACAGCCCAGTTTGGGCAAATTCATGGTGGAGGGAGCCTCTAAACAGCCCAGTTTGGGCAAATTCATGGTGGAGGGAGCCTCTAACCAGCCCAGTTTGGACCAATTAATGGTGGAGGGAGCCTCTAAACAGCCAAGTTTTGGGAAATTCATGGTGGAGGGAGCCTCTAACCAGCCCAGTTTGGACCAATTAATGGTGGAGGGAGCCTCTAACCAGCCCAGTTTGGACCAATTAATGGTGGAGGGAGCCTCTAACCAGCCCAGTTTGGACCAATTAATGGTGGAGGGAGCCTCTAAACAGCCAAGTTTTGGGAAATTCATGGTGGAGGGAGCCTCTAACCAGCCCAGTTTGGACCAATTCATGGTGGAGGGAGCCTCTAAACAGCCCAGTTTGGGCAAATTCATGGTGGAGGGAGCCTCTAAAAAACCCAGTTTGGACCAATTCATGGTGGAGGGAGCCTCTAATTAGCCCAGTTTGGACCAATTAATTGTGGAGGGAGCCTCTAACCAGCCCAGTTTGGACCAATTAATGGTGGAGGGAGCCTCTAACCACCCCAGTTTGGGCAAATTCATGGTGGAGGGAGCCTCTAACCAGCCCAGTTTGGACCAATTAATGGTGGAGGGAGCCTCTAAACAGCCAAGTTTTGGGAAATTCATGGTGGAGGGAGCCTCTAACCAGCCCAGTTTGGGCAAATTCATGGTGGAGGGAGCCTCTAACCAGCCCAGTTTGGACCAATTAATGGTGGAGGGAGCCTCTAACCAGCCCAGTTTGGACCAATTAATGGTGGAGGGAGCCTCTAAACAGCCAAGTTTTGGGAAATTCATGGTGGAGGGAGCCTCTAACCAGCCCAGTTTGGACCAATTCATGGTGGAGGGAGCCTCTAAACAGCCCAGTTTGGGCAAATTCATGGTGGAGGGAGCCTCTAAAAAACCCAGTTTGGACCAATTCATGGTGGAGGGAGCCTCTAATTAGCCCAGTTTGGACCAATTAATTGTGGAGGGAGCCTCTAACCAGCCCAGTTTGGACCAATTAATGGTGGAGGGAGCCTCTAACCACCCCAGTTTGGACCAATTCATGGTGGAGGGAGCCTCTAACCAGCCCAGTTTGGACCAATTAATGGTGGAGGGAGCCTCTAAACAGCCAAGTTTTGGGAAATTCATGGTGGAGGGAGCCTCTAACCAGCCCAGTTTGGACCAATTCATGGTGGAGGGAGCCTCTAAACAGCCCAGTTTGGGCAAATTCATGGTGGAGGGAGCCTCTAACCAGCCCAGTTTGGACCAATTAATGGTGGAGGGAGCCTCTAAACAGCCAAGTTTTGGGAAATTCATGGTGGAGGGAGCCTCTAACCAGCCCAGTTTGGACCAATTCATGGTGGAGGGAGCCTCTAAACAGCCAAGTTTTGGGAAATTCATGGTGGAGGGAGCCTCTAAAAAACCCAGTTTGGACCAATTCATGGTGGAGGGAGCCTCTAATTAGCCCAGTTTGGACCAATTAATTGTGGAGGGAGCCTCTAACCAGCCCAGTTTGGACCAATTAATGGTGGAGGGAGCCTCTAACCACCCCAGTTTGGGCAAATTCATGGTGGAGGGAGCCTCTAACCAGCCCAGTTTGGACCAATTAATGGTGGAGGGAGCCTCTAAACAGCCAAGTTTTGGGAAATTCATGGTGGAGGGAGCCTCTAACCAGCCCAGTTTGGACCAATTCATGGTGGAGGGAGCCTCTAAACAGCCCAGTTTGGGCAAATTCATGGTGGAGGGAGCCTCTAAACAGCCCAGTTTGGGCAAATTCATGGTGGAGGGAGCCTCTAACCAGCCCAGTTTGGACCAATTAATGGTGGAGGGAGCCTCTAAACAGCCAAGTTTTGGGAAATTCATGGTGGAGGGAGCCTCTAACCAGCCCAGTTTGGACCAATTAATGGTGGAGGGAGCCTCTAACCAGCCCAGTTTGGACCAATTAATGGTGGAGGGAGCCTCTAACCAGCCCAGTTTGGACCAATTAATGGTGGAGGGAGCCTCTAAACAGCCAAGTTTTGGGAAATTCATGGTGGAGGGAGCCTCTAACCAGCCCAGTTTGGACCAATTCATGGTGGAGGGAGCCTCTAAACAGCCCAGTTTGGGCAAATTCATGGTGGAGGGAGCCTCTAAAAAACCCAGTTTGGACCAATTCATGGTGGAGGGAGCCTCTAATTAGCCCAGTTTGGACCAATTAATTGTGGAGGGAGCCTCTAACCAGCCCAGTTTGGACCAATTAATGGTGGAGGGAGCCTCTAACCACCCCAGTTTGGGCAAATTCATGGTGGAGGGAGCCTCTAATTAGCCCAGTTTGGACCAATTAATTGTGGAGGGAGCCTCTAACCAGCCCAGTTTGGACCAATTAATGGTGGAGGGAGCCTCTAACCACCCCAGTTTGGACCAATTCATGGTGGAGGGAGCCTCTAACCACCCCAGTTTGGACCAATTCATGGTGGAGGGAGCCTCTAAACAGCCCAGTTTGGGCAAATTCATGGTGGAGGGAGCCTCTAACCAGCCCAGTTTGGACCAATTAATGGTGGAGGGAGCCTCTAAACAGCCAAGTTTTGGGAAATTCATGGTGGAGGGAGCCTCTAACCAGCCCAGTTTGGACCAATTCATGGTGGAGGGAGCCTCTAAACAGCCCAGTTTGGGCAAATTCATGGTGGAGGGAGCCTCTAAACAGCCCAGTTTGGGCAAATTCATGGTGGAGGGAGCCTCTAACCAGCCCAGTTTGGACCAATTAATGGTGGAGGGAGCCTCTAAACAGCCAAGTTTTGGGAAATTCATGGTGGAGGGAGCCTCTAAAAAACCCAGTTTGGACCAATTCATGGTGGAGGGAGCCTCTAATTAGCCCAGTTTGGACCAATTAATTGTGGAGGGAGCCTCTAACCAGCCCAGTTTGGACCAATTAATGGTGGAGGGAGCCTCTAAACAGCCAAGTTTTGGGAAATTCATGGTGGAGGGAGCCTCTAACCAGCCCAGTTTGGACCAATTAATGGTGGAGGGAGCCTCTAACCACCCCAGTTTGGGCAAATTCATGGTGGAGGGAGCCTCTAACCAGCCCAGTTTGGACCAATTCATGGTGGAGGGAGCCTCTAAACAGCCCAGTTTGGGCAAATTCATGGTGGAGGGAGCCTCTAACCAGCCCAGTTTGGACCAATTAATGGTGGAGGGAGCCTCTAAACAGCCAAGTTTTGGGAAATTCATGGTGGAGGGAGCCTCTAACCAGCCCAGTTTGGACCAATTCATGGTGGAGGGAGCCTCTAAACAGCCAAGTTTTGGGAAATTCATGGTGGAGGGAGCCTCTAAAAAACCCAGTTTGGACCAATTCATGGTGGAGGGAGCCTCTAATTAGCCCAGTTTGGACCAATTAATTGTGGAGGGAGCCTCTAACCAGCCCAGTTTGGACCAATTAATGGTGGAGGGAGCCTCTAACCACCCCAGTTTGGGCAAATTCATGGTGGAGGGAGCCTCTAACCAGCCCAGTTTGGACCAATTAATGGTGGAGGGAGCCTCTAAACAGCCAAGTTTTGGGAAATTCATGGTGGAGGGAGCCTCTAACCAGCCCAGTTTGGACCAATTCATGGTGGAGGGAGCCTCTAAACAGCCCAGTTTGGGCAAATTCATGGTGGAGGGAGCCTCTAAACAGCCCAGTTTGGGCAAATTCATGGTGGAGGGAGCCTCTAACCAGCCCAGTTTGGACCAATTAATGGTGGAGGGAGCCTCTAAACAGCCAAGTTTTGGGAAATTCATGGTGGAGGGAGCCTCTAACCAGCCCAGTTTGGACCAATTAATGGTGGAGGGAGCCTCTAACCAGCCCAGTTTGGACCAATTAATGGTGGAGGGAGCCTCTAACCAGCCCAGTTTGGACCAATTAATGGTGGAGGGAGCCTCTAAACAGCCAAGTTTTGGGAAATTCATGGTGGAGGGAGCCTCTAACCAGCCCAGTTTGGACCAATTCATGGTGGAGGGAGCCTCTAAACAGCCCAGTTTGGGCAAATTCATGGTGGAGGGAGCCTCTAAAAAACCCAGTTTGGACCAATTCATGGTGGAGGGAGCCTCTAATTAGCCCAGTTTGGACCAATTAATTGTGGAGGGAGCCTCTAACCAGCCCAGTTTGGACCAATTAATGGTGGAGGGAGCCTCTAACCACCCCAGTTTGGGCAAATTCATGGTGGAGGGAGCCTCTAATTAGCCCAGTTTGGACCAATTAATTGTGGAGGGAGCCTCTAACCAGCCCAGTTTGGACCAATTAATGGTGGAGGGAGCCTCTAACCACCCCAGTTTGGACCAATTCATGGTGGAGGGAGCCTCTAACCACCCCAGTTTGGACCAATTCATGGTGGAGGGAGCCTCTAAACAGCCCAGTTTGGGCAAATTCATGGTGGAGGGAGCCTCTAACCAGCCCAGTTTGGACCAATTAATGGTGGAGGGAGCCTCTAAACAGCCAAGTTTTGGGAAATTCATGGTGGAGGGAGCCTCTAACCAGCCCAGTTTGGACCAATTCATGGTGGAGGGAGCCTCTAAACAGCCCAGTTTGGGCAAATTCATGGTGGAGGGAGCCTCTAAACAGCCCAGTTTGGGCAAATTCATGGTGGAGGGAGCCTCTAACCAGCCCAGTTTGGACCAATTAATGGTGGAGGGAGCCTCTAAACAGCCAAGTTTTGGGAAATTCATGGTGGAGGGAGCCTCTAAAAAACCCAGTTTGGACCAATTCATGGTGGAGGGAGCCTCTAATTAGCCCAGTTTGGACCAATTAATTGTGGAGGGAGCCTCTAACCAGCCCAGTTTGGACCAATTAATGGTGGAGGGAGCCTCTAAACAGCCAAGTTTTGGGAAATTCATGGTGGAGGGAGCCTCTAACCAGCCCAGTTTGGACCAATTAATGGTGGAGGGAGCCTCTAACCACCCCAGTTTGGGCAAATTCATGGTGGAGGGAGCCTCTAACCAGCCCAGTTTGGACCAATTAATGGTGGAGGGAGCCTCTAAACAGCCAAGTTTTGGGAAATTCATGGTGGATGGAGCCTCTAACCAGCCCAGTTTGGACCAATTCATGGTGGAGGGAGCCTCTAAACAGCCCAGTTTGGGCAAATTCATGGTGGAGGGAGCCTCTAAACAGCCAAGTTTTGGGAAATTCATGGTGGAGGGAGCCTCTAACCAGCCCAGTTTGGACCAATTCATGGTGGAGGGAGCCTCTAAAAACCCCAGTTTGGACCAATTCATGGTGGAGGGAGCCTCTAAACAGCCCAGTTTGGGCAAATTCATGGTGGAGGGAGCCTCTAACCAGCAGAGTTGGTGGAAATCAGGGTGGAGGGAGCCTCTAACCAGCAGAGTTGGGGGAAATCAGGGTGGAGGGAGCCTAGTATTAGCAGAATTGTGCAACGCTTATGGTGGATGAGTATGAGGATGCGGAGGAATTGGAGAGGTTGAGTACAGACATGGAGTTTCATGTTGGGGTGCTTTACACAGGTGGGCACAAAAATGACGGCTCTACCCAGTGGTGGTTCATTTTTATCAAAGTGAGCCGGTCGGCACTCTCAGCTGACAGACGGGTGCGCTTGTCAGTGATGATGCCACCGGCTGCACTGAACACCCTCTCAGATAGGACGCTGGCGGCAGGACAGGACAGCACCTCCAAGGCATATAGGGCAAGTTCAAGCCACAGGTCCAACTTCGACACCCAATACGTGTAGGGCGCAGAGGGGTCGGAGAGGACAGGGCTGTGGTCGGAAAGGTATTCCCGCAACATGCGCCTATACTTCTCACGCCTGGTGACACTAGGACCCTCCGTGGCGGCACTTTGGCGAGGGGGTGCCATCAAGGTGTCCCAGACCTTAGACAGTGTGCCCCTCGTTTGTGTGGACCGGTGAGAACTTGGTTGCCTACTGGAGGAACTGCCCTCCCTGCCGCCAACGTCACATGCTGGAAACATCTCCATCATATTCTGCACCAATTGCCTGTGGCAAGCATTGATGCGATTGGCCCTCCCCTCTACCGGAATAAAAGACGAGATGTTGTTTTTATACCGGGGGTCAAGGATAGCAAAGATCCAGTACTGGTTGTCCTCCATGATTTTGACAATACGCTTGTCGGTTGTAAAGCACCCCAACATGAACTCAGCCATGTCTGCCACAGTGTTAGTTGGCATGACTCCTCTGGCCCCACCGGAAAGTTCAATCTCCATTTCCTCCTCATCCTCCATGTCTACCCATCCGCGCTGCAACAATGGGACGATTCGAAGTTGCCCGGAAGCCTCCTGTATCACCATCACATCATCGGACAACTCTTCTTCCTCCTCCTCCTCCTCCTCCTCCTCCATTAAACACAGTGAAGCGGACAGATGTGTGGACCTACTCTCCAGCTGTGACGGATCGGATGCTATCCCTAACTCCTCTGTGTGATCTGAGTTATCCCTGATGTCAATCAGGGATTCTCTCAGAACACACAAGAGCGGGATTGTAAGGCTCACCATCGCATCCTCAGAGCTCACCCTCCTTGTGGACTCCTCAAAGACCCGTAGGATGTCACAAAGGTCTCTCATCCATGGCCACTCATGGATGTGAAACTGAGGCAGCTGACTTTGTGGCACCCTAGGGTTTTGTAGCTGGTATTCCATCAAAGGTCTCTGCTGCTCAACCACTCTATTCAACATCTGAAACGTTGAGTTCCAGCGTGTGGGGACGTCGCACAAAAGCCGGTGTTGTGGCACATGCAGGCGTTGCTGGAGAGATTTTAAGCTAGCAGCGGCTACTGTCGACTTGCGAAAGTGGGCGCACATGCGCCGCACTTTCACCAGTAGCTCTGGAACATTGGGGTAGCTCTTTAGGAAACGTTGCACCACTAGGTTGAAGACGTGGGCCAGGCATGGAACATGTTGGAGTCCGGCAAGCTCCAGAGCTGCTACCAGGTTCCGGCCGTTATCACAAACGACCATGCCTGGGCCCAGGTGCAGCGGCTCAAACCATATTGCCGTCTCATCGAGGAGGGCATCCCTCACCTCGGAGGCAGTGTGCTGTCTGTCCCCCAAGCTGATCAGCTTCAGCACAGCCTGCTGACGTCTACCAACGCCAGTGCTGCAACGTTTCCAACTCGTAGCTGGGGTCAATCTAACAGCGGAGGAGGAGGCGGTGGCGGAGGAGGAGGCGGTGGCGGAGGAGGAGGCGGTAGAGGAGGAGGAGGAGGGGGGTGTTCTTCTCGTGTCCCTGCCAGGAATGTTAGGCGGGGAGACGAGGTACACCGGGCCAGTTTGGGAAGCAGTCCCAGCCTCAACTACATTCACCCAGTGTGCCGTCAGTGAAAATTAGCGTCCCTGTCCGCATGCACTTGTCCACGCGTCGGTGGTCAAGTGGACCTTTGTGCAAAGCGCGGAACTAAGGGCCCGCCTGATGTTGAGTGACACGTGCTGGTGCAAGGCGGGGACGGCACACCGGGAGAAGTAGTGACGGCTAGGGACGGCATAGCGAGGTGCCGCAGTTGCCATCAGGTCCAGGAAGGCGGGAGTTTCAACAAGCCGGAACGCCAACATCTCCTGGGCCAGCAGTTTAGCGATGTTGGCGTTCAAGGCTTGCGCGTGTGGGTGGTTAGCAGTGTATTTCTGCCGCCGCTCCAATGTCTGAGAGATGGTGGGTTGTTGTAAAGAAACGCCTGATGGTGCCTTTGATGGTGCAGGAGAAGGAGATAAGACAGGACCAGGGGAGGATGAGGTAGAAGTCAACAAAGTGGCGGAGGCAGATGAAGTGGTGTCCTGGCTCGTCCTCTGGAGTGCATCGCCAGCACAGTCAGCAGTGGCAGTGGCAGAGGCAGAGGCAGAGGCAGTGGCAGTGGCGTGAACGGCAGGCGGCCTTTGTCCTGCCGTTGCTGCCTGCCACTGATTCCAGTGCTTGGATTCCAAATGACGGCGCATTGAAGTGGTGGACAGGTTGCTCTTCTCAGAGCCCCTAATCAATTTCGAGAGGCAAATTGTGCAGACAACACTATATCTGTCCTCGGCGCATTCCTTGAAAAAACTCCACACCTTCGAGAAACGTGCCCTCGAGGTGGGAGTTTTTCGGGGCTGGGTACGAACTGGAACATCTTGGGAGATTCCGGGTGTGGCCTGGCTTCGCCTAAGCTGCTGACCTCTGCCTCTGCCTCTAGCTACCCTTTTTGGTGCTGCACCTGCCTCAACATCCACACTACTTTCCCCGCTTGACATCCCCCCTGTCCAGGTCGGGTCAGTGTCCTCATCATCCACCACTTCCTCTTCCAACTCCTGTCTCATCTCCTCCTCCCGCACAATGCGCCGGTCAACTGGATGCCCTGACGGCAACTGCGTCACATCATCGTCGATGAGGGTGGGTTGCTGGTCATCCACCACCAAATCGAACGGAGATGGAGGAGACTCTAGTGTTTGAGCATCTGGATACAGATGCTCCTCTGTTAGGTTCGTGGAATCGTGACGTGGAGAGGCAGGTTGAGGGACAATGAAAGGAGCGGAGAACAGCTCTGGGGAGCAGGGACAGTTTGGGTTATTGTTCTGTAAAGCTTCGGAATTTTGGGAGGAAGGAAGACAAGACTGTTGGGTAATAGGAGGAGAGGAGGCAGAGTCTGACTGGCTGCTGGACAATGTGCTGTAAGCGTTCTCTGACAGCCATTGCAAGACCTGTTCCTGGTTCTCGGGCCTACTAAGGTTTGTACCCTGCAGTTTAGTTAATGTGGCAAGCAACCCTGGCACTGTGGAGTGGCGCAATGCTTGCTGCCCCACAGGAGTAGGCACGGGACGCCCTGTGGCTTCACTGCTACCTTGCTCCCCAGAACCATTCCCCCGACCTCGCCCACGGCCTCGTCCACGTCCCTTTCCGGGAGCCTTGCGCATTTTGAATTCCTAGTTAGAAATTGGCACTGTATACCAGTAGTAAAAATTGTGGGTGCACGTAACCCCAATATATTCTTTGAATTACCAGTCAGAAACTGGCACTATATGGCAGTAGCAAGAAATGAGGGTATTTGTATTCCCAATATACTCTTTGAATTCCCAGTCAGACAATGGCACTGTATACCAGTAGTAAAAATTGTGGGTGCACGTAACCCCAATATATTCTTTGAATTCCCAGTCAGAAACTGGCACTATATGGCAGTAGCAAGAAATGAGGGTATTTATAACCCCAATATATTCTTTGAATTCCCAGTCAGACAATGGCACTGTATACCAGTAGTAAAAATTGTGGGTGCACGTAACCCCAATATATTCTTTGAATTCCCAGTCAGAAACTGGCACTATATGGCAGTAGCAAGAAATGAGGGTATTTGTATTCCCAATATACTCTTTGAATTCCCAGTCAGACAATGGCACTGTATACCAGTAGTAAAAATTGTGGGTGCACGTAACCCCAATATATTCTTTGAATTCCCAGTCAGAAACTGGCACTATATGGCAGTAGCAAGAAATGAGGGTATTTGTATTCCCAATATACTCTTTGAATTCCCAGTCAGACAATGGCACTGTATACCAGTAGTAAAAATTGTGGGTGCACGTAACCCCAATATATTCTTTGAATTCCCAGTCAGAAACTGGCACTATATGGCAGTAGCAAGAAATGAGGGTATTTATAACCCCAATATATTCTTTGAATTCCCAGTCAGACAATGGCACTGTATACCAGTAGTAAAAATTGTGGGTGCACGTAACCCCAATATATTCTTTGAATTCCCAGTCAGAAACTGGCACTATATGGCAGTAGCAAGAAATGAGGGTATTTGTATTCCCAATATACTCTTTGAATTCCCAGTCAGACAATGGCACTGTATACCAGTAGTAAAAATTGTGGGTGCACGTAACCCCAATATATTCTTTGAATTCCCAGTCAGAAACTGGCACTATATGGCAGTAGCAAGAAATGAGGGTATTTGTATTCCCAATATACTCTTTGAATTCCCAGTCAGACAATGGCACTGTATACCAGTAGTAAAAATTGTGGGTGCACGTAACCCCAATATATTCTTTGAATTCCCAGTCAGAAACTGGCACTATATGGCAGTAGCAAGAAATGAGGGTATTTATAACCCCAATATATTCTTTGAATTCCCAGCCAGACAATGGCACTGTATACCAGTAGTAAAAATTGTGGGTGCACGTAACCCCAATATATTCTTTGAATTCCCAGTCAGAAACTGGCACTATATGGCAGAAGCAAGAAATGAGGGTATTTGTATTCCCAATATACTCTTTGAATTCCCAGTCAGACAATGGCACTGTATACCAGTAGTAAAAATTGTGGGTGCACGTAACCCCAATATATTCTTTGAATTCCCAGTCAGAAACTGGCACTATATGGCAGTAGCAAGAAATGAGGGTATTTGTATTCCCAATATACTCTTTGAATTCCCAGTCAGACAATGGCACTGTATACCAGTAGTAAAAATTGTGGGTGCACGTAACCCCAATATATTCTTTGAATTCCCAGTCAGAAACTGGCACTATATGGCAGTAGCAAGAAATGAGGGTATTTATAACCCCAATATATTCTTTGAATTCCCAGTCAGACAATGGCACTGTATACCAGTAGTAAAAATTGTGGGTGCACGTAACCCCAATATATTCTTTGAATTACCAGTCAGAAACTGGCACTATATGGCAGTAGCAAGAAATGAGGGTATTTATAACCCCAATATATTCTTTGAATTCCCAGTCAGACAATGGCACTGTATACCAGTAGTAAAAATTGTGGGTGCACGTAACCCCAATATATTCTTTGAATTCCCAGTCAGAAACTGGCACTATATGGCAGTAGCAAGAAATGAGGGTATTTGTATTCCCAATATACTCTTTGAATTCCCAGTCAGACAATGGCACTGTATACCAGTAGTAAAAATTGTGGGTGCACGTAACCCCAATATATTCTTTGAATTCCCAGTCAGAAACTGGCACTATATGGCAGTAGCAAGAAATGAGGGTATTTATAACCCCAATATATTCTTTGAATTCCCAGTCAGACAATGGCACTGTATACCAGTAGTAAAAATTGTGGGTGCACGTAACCCCAATATATTCTTTGAATTCCCAGTCAGAAACTGGCACTATATGGCAGTAGCAAGAAATGAGGGTATTTGTATTCCCAATATACTCTTTGAATTCCCAGTCAGACAATGGCACTGTATACCAGTAGTAAAAATTGTGGGTGCACGTAACCCCAATATATTCTTTGAATTCCCAGTCAGAAACTGGCACTATATGGCAGTAGCAAGAAATGAGGGTATTTATAACCCCAATATATTCTTTGAATTCCCAGTCAGACAATGGCACTGTATACCAGTAGTAAAAATTGTGGGTGCACGTAACCCCAATATATTCTTTGAATTACCAGTCAGAAACTGGCACTATATGGCAGTAGCAAGAAATGAGGGTATTTATAACCCCAATATATTCTTTGAATTCCCAGTCAGACAATGGCACTGTATACCAGTAGTAAAAATTGTGGGTGCACGTAACCCCAATATATTCTTTGAATTACCAGTCAGAAACTGGCACTATATGGCAGTAGCAAGAAATGAGGGTATTTATAACCCCAATATATTCTTTGAATTCCCAGTCAGACAATGGCACTGTATACCAGTAGTAAAAATTGTGGGTGCACGTAACCCCAATATATTCTTTGAATTCCCAGTCAGAAACTGGCACTATATGGCAGTAGCAAGAAATGAGGGTATTTGTATTCCCAATATACTCTTTGAATTCCCAGTCAGACAATGGCACTGTATACCAGTAGTAAAAATTGTGGGTGCACGTAACCCCAATATATTCTTTGAATTACCAGTCAGAAACTGGCACTATATGGCAGTAGCAAGAAATGAGGGTATTTATAACCCCAATATATTCTTTGAATTCCCAGTCAGACAATGGCACTGTATACCAGTAGTAAAAATTGTGGGTGCACGTAACCCCAATATATTCTTTGAATTACCAGTCAGAAACTGGCACTATATGGCAGTAGCAAGAAATGAGGGTATTTATAACCCCAATATATTCTTTGAATTCCCAGTCAGACAATGGCACTGTATACCAGTAGTAAAAATTGTGGGTGCACGTAACCCCAATATATTCTTTGAATTCCCAGTCAGAAACTGGCACTATATGGCAGTAGCAAGAAATGAGGGTATTTGTTTTCCCAATATACTTTTTGAATTCCCAGTCAGACAATGGCACTGTATACCAGTAGTAAAAATTGTGGGTGCACGTAACCCCAATATATTCTTTGAATTACCAGTCAGAAACTGGCACTATATGGCAGTAGCAAGAAATGAGGGTATTTATAACCCCAATATATTCTTTGAATTCCCAGTCAGACAATGGCACTGTATACCAGTAGTAAAAATTGTGGGTGCACGTAACCCCAATATATTCTTTGAATTCCCAGTCAGAAACTGGCACTATATGGCAGTAGCAAGAAATGAGGGTATTTGTATTCCCAATATACTCTTTGAATTCCCAGTCAGACAATGGCACTGTATACCAGTAGTAAAAATTGTGGGTGCACGTAACCCCAATATATTCTTTGAATTACCAGTCAGAAACTGGCACTATATGGCAGTAGCAAGAAATGAGGGTATTTATAACCCCAATATATTCTTTGAATTCCCAGTCAGACAATGGCACTGTATACCAGTAGTAAAAATTGTGGGTGCACGTAACCCCAATATATTCTTTGAATTCCCAGTCAGAAACTGGCACTATATGGCAGTAGCAAGAAATGAGGGTATTTGTATTCCCAATATACTCTTTGAATTCCCAGTCAGACAATGGCACTGTATACCAGTAGTAAAAATTGTGGGTGCACGTAACCCCAATATATTCTTTGAATTCCCAGTCAGACACTGGCACTATATGGCAGTAGCAAGAAATGAGGGTATTTGTATTCCCAATATATTCTTTGAATTCCCAGTCAGACAATGGCACTGTATACCAGTAGTAAAAATTGTGGGTGCACGTAACCCCAATATATTCTTTGAATTACCAGTCAGAAACTGGCACTATATGGCAGTAGCAAGAAATGAGGGTATTTGTATTCCCAATATATTCTTTGAATTCCCAGTCAGACAATGGCACTGTATACCAGTAGTAAAAATTGTGGGTGTATATAGCCCCAATTCTATTGCTAGGGGACTTGCAGGGTATTTCTGGGGTGAAGGTGGGGGGGCACACCGTTGGAACGGGTATCGGGGTATATATCGGGTATACGGGAATACACTGACAGTGTATTCCATTCAGGATCCTGGGAAAGCTGGGTTGCGGCGATTGAGCCCGTCAGTGCCACGTTACACTGACAAGCTTCTCCCTGGAATTTAGCTCTTACAAGAGCTGTTGGTTGTCTTCTCCTTCCTATCCTAGCCTGTCCCTGCCTACCCAGAATCTAAGCCCTAGCTAGCTGGACGGAAACCTCCGTCCTCGGTGAATTGCAAGCTCAGAATGACGCGAAGCTGGGCGTCGCTGTTCTTTTAAATTAGAGGTCACATGTTTTCGGCAGCCAATGGGTTTTGCCTACTTTTTTCAACGTCACCGGTGTCGTAGTTCCTGTCCCACCTACCCAGCGCTGTTATTGGAGCAAAAAAGGCGCCAGGGAAGGTGGGAGGGGAATCGAGTAATGGCGCACTTTACCACGCGGTGTTCGATTCGATTCGAACATGCCGAACAGCCTAATATCCGATCGAACATGAGTTCGATAGAACACTGTTCGCTCATCTCTAGTGGTGACTAGAGATGAGCGAACACTAAAATGTTCGAGGTTCGAAATTCGATTCGAACAGCCGCTCACTGTTCGAGTGTTCGAATGGGTTTCGAACCCCATTATAGTCTATGGGGAACATAAACTCGTTAAGGGGGAAACCCAAATTCGTGTCTGGAGGGTCACCAAGTCCACTATGACACCCCAGGAAATGATACCAACACCCTGGAATGACACTGGGACAGCAGGGGAAGCATGTCTGGGGGCATAAAAGTCACTTTATTTCATGGAAATCCCTGTCAGTTTGCGATTTTCGCAAGCTAACTTTTCCCCATAGAAATGCATTGGCTAGTGCTGATTGGCCAGAGTACGGAACTCGACCAATCAGCGCTGGCTCTGCTGGAGGAGGCGGAGTCTAAGATAGCTCCACACCAGTCTCCATTCAGGTCCGACCTTAGACTCCGCCTCCTCCGGCAGAGCCAGCGCTGATTGGCCGAAGGCTGGCCAATGCATTCCTATGCGAATGCAGACTTAGCAGTGCTGAGTCAGTTTTGCTCAACTACACATCTGATGCACACTCGGCACTGCTACATCAGATGTAGCAATCTGATGTAGCAGAGCCGAGGGTGCACTAGAACCCCTGTGCAAACTCAGTTCACGCTAATAGAATGCATTGGCCAGCGCTGATTGGCCAATGCATTCTATTAGCCCGATGAAGTAGAGCTGAATGTGTGTGCTAAGCACACACATTCAGCACTGCTTCATCACGCCAATACAATGCATTAGCCAGTGCTGATTGGCCAGAGTACGGAATTCGGCCAATCAGCGCTGGCCAATGCATTCTATTAGCCCGATGAAGTAGAGCTGAATGTGTGTGCTAAGCACACACATTCAGCACTGCTTCATCACGCCAATACAATGCATTAGCCAGTGCTGATTGGCCAGAGTACGGAATTCGGCCAATCAGCGCTGGCTCTGCTGGAGGAGGCGGAGTCTAAGATCGCTCCACACCAGTCTCCATTCAGGTCCGACCTTAGACTCCGCCTCCTCCGGCAGAGCCAGCGCTGATTGGCCGAAGGCTGGCCAATGCATTCCTATGCGAATGCAGACTTAGCAGTGCTGAGTCAGTTTTGCTCAACTACACATCTGATGCACACTCGGCACTGCTACATCAGATGTAGCAATCTGATGTAGCAGAGCCGAGGGTGCACTAGAACCCCTGTGCAAACTCAGTTCACGCTAATAGAATGCATTGGCCAGCGCTGATTGGCCAATGCATTCTATTAGCCCGATGAAGTAGAGCTGAATGTGTGTGCTAAGCACACTCATTCAGCACTGCTTCATCACGCCAATACAATGCATTAGCCAGTGCTGATTGGCCAGAGTACGGAATTCGGCCAATCAGCGCTGGCTCTGCTGGAGGAGGCGGAGTCTAAGGTCGGACCTGAATGGAGACTGGTGTGGAGCGATCTTAGACTCCGCCTCCTCCAGCAGAGCCAGCGCTGATTGGCCGAATTCCGTACTCTGGCCAATCAGCACTGGCTAATGCATTGTATTGGCGTGATGAAGCAGTGCTGAATGTGTGTGCTTAGCACACACATTCAGCTCTACTTCATCGGGCTAATAGAATGCATTGGCCAGCGCTGATTGGCCGAATTCCGTACTCTGGCCAATCAGTGCTGGCCAATGCATTCTATTAGCTTGATGAAGCAGAGTGTGCACAAGGGTTCAAGCGCACCCTCGGCTCTGATGTAGCAGAGCCGAGGCTGCACAAGGGTTCAAGCGCACCCTCGGCTCTGATGTAGGAGAGCCGAGGGTGCACTTGAACCCTTGTGCACCCTCACCTCTGCTACATCAGAGCCGAGGGTGCGCTTGAACCCTTGTGCACACTCTGCTTCATCAAGCTAATAGAATGCATTGGCCAGCGCTGATTGGCCAATGTATTCTATTAGCCTGATGAAGTAGAGCTGAATGTGTGTGCTAAGCACACACATTCAGCTCTACTTCATCGGGCTAATAGAATGCATTGGCCAGCGCTGATTGGCCAGAGTACGGAACTCGACCAATCAGTGCTGGCTCTGCTGGAGGAGGCGGAGTCTAAGATCGCTCCACACCAGTCTCCATTCAGGTCCGACCTTAGACTCCGCCTCCTCCAGCAGAGCCAGCGCTGATTGGCCGAATTCCGTACTCTGGCCAATCAGCACTGGCTAATGCATTGTATTGGCGTGATGAAGCAGTGCTGAATGTGTGTGCTTAGCACACACATTCAGCTCTACTTCAACGGGCTAATAGAATGCATTGGCCAATCAGCGCTGGCCAATGCATTCTATTAGCGTGAACTGAGTTTGCACAGGGGTTCTAGTGCACCCTCGGCTCTGCTACATCAGATTGCTACATCTGATGTAGCAGTGCCGAGTGTGCATCAGATGTGTAGTTGAGCAAAACTGACTCAGCACTGCTAAGTCTCTGCATTCGCATAGGAATGCATTGGCCAGCCTTCGGCCAATCAGCGCTGGCTCTGCCGGAGGAGGCGGAGTCTAAGGTCGGACCTGAATGGAGACTGGTGTGGAGCGATCTTAGACTCCGCCTCCTCCAGCAGAGCCAGCGCTGATTGGTCGAGTTCCGTACTCTGGCCAATCAGTGCTGGCCAATGCATTCTATTAGCTTGATGAAGCAGAGTGTGCACAAGGGTTCAAGCGCACCCTCGGCTCTGATGTAGCAGAGCTGAGGGTGCACAAGGGTTCAAGTGCACCCTCGGCTCTCCTACATCAGAGCCGAGGGTGCGCTTGAACCCTTGTGCAGCCTCGGCTCTGCTACATCAGAGCCGAGGGTGCGCTTGAACCCTTGTGCACACTCTGCTTCATCAAGCTAATAGAATGCATTGGCCAGCACTGATTGGCCAGAGTACGGAATTCGGCCAATCAGCGCTGGCCAATGCATCCCTATGGGAAAAAGTTTATCTCACAAAAATCACAATTACACACCCGATAGAGCCCCAAAAAGTTATTTTTAATAACATTCCCCCCTAAATAAAGGTTATCCCTAGCTATCCCTGCCTGTACAGCTATCCCTGTCTCATAGTCACAAAGTTCACATTCTCATATGACCCGGATTTGAAATCCACTATTCGTCTAAAATGGAGGTCACCTGATTTCGGCAGCCAATGACTTTTTCCAATTTTTTTCAATGCCCCCAGTGTCGTAGTTCCTGTCCCACCTCCCCTGCGCTGTTATTGGTGCAAAAAAGGCGCCAGGGAAGGTGGGAGGGGAATCGAATTTTGGCGCACTTTACCACGTGGTGTTCGATTCGATTCGAACATGGCGAACACCCTGATATCCGATCGAACATGTGTTCGATAGAACACTGTTCGCTCATCTCTAGTGGTGACCCTATCTGGAGATCCTGGAGTGAGGTCTTCTTCAGGACATCTCTGTCTGGAATCTTCATTAAAGGGTTTTCTTGCCAGGTCTGTGTGGTCTCTTACATCAAAGCATAGGGCCTGGATCTAAACTCTTTGTAGCAAAATGAGTGTTGATGCAATAATAAACCTGTGAAGGAGATCAGATGGATTTTAGATTAGATCTAGAAAGTATCTGTAGGCCTACTGGTATCTTGGGTCATACAATTGAAGTCATCAATTCATATTGCTGCGTTGCTAATGTTTGTTCCTATAAACCTACAGTATTATGTATAACCCTAAAGATACACTTTTAATAACCATATGCTCTTCTAGACTCCCTGATATTCCCCTGCACATTAGCTCAGCTTATCTTTAGCAGAGACTTCAAATTCAACATGTTGAATCCTCCTTTCCCCCAACTTCCGCCTTTGGAAGAGAGTCAGAACCTCCAACATTCGTATACAAGACTTCTCCCGAGCTGCACCACTTCTCTGGAATGCTCTACCCCGGACAATCAGATTAACTCCCAATTTCTACAGCTTCAAGCGCAAACTAAGACACATCTTTTCAGACAGGCCTATCACAATTTCTAATGTAAACCCTTCCATCGTTAGAATCCCTAAAATCTAACCCTCCTCTGTTCACACTCCCACATTACCCCACATGATATGATGCCGTTTCAGGCTAACTTTATATGCCCAGGAACCATCTGCACATTAAAGGATATGATTGGTGAGGGCTCATACAGTTTTATGTTTGTGTAATGACAGTAACCTCTATTACAAAAGTGTCTGACCTCTGTATAAGCAATGCCGCCCCTGCTACCTCTTGTGTCACCCCCTCTACCTCATAGATTGTAAGCTCCTGCGCGCAGGGCCCTCAGTCCCATTGTGTGAAGTGACTATTTCTATGTAATGTATATTTTTATCTGTACTCGAACCCTACAAATTGTACTGCACTGTGGAATATGTTGGCGCTATATAAATAAAATATATTATTATTATTATTAATAATAATAATAAAGTACATTAGATAATTAAGCAATCCTGCTGAAACTGGAAGTTTTGGCCAATTGTCCTCTAATATTTATGAGTATATGTAATGGGGTTGACCTCAGTACAGTTCATCATTATGAAGTTGGTGGGAGTCACTGATTGGCAGATATCAGCACAGTGAATGGCGACAGATGAATACAGCTCCATACAATGTGTATTGGCTGTGCCGAGTCAGTTTTTCAATACCTGACACAACCCACAGGGTTATTGTAATGCTGGATCTGCGCTGTTCTGCATGTTGACTTTCCCAGCACCCCTAGCTGCCTGGCTACTTCCTCTCTTTAAGGATTAGTGTTTTCACCTGCAAAACTTCCTTCTGCCAATCCCTGTCTGCCTGCGTATATTTAATCCTGCTTTCTAGCTACACCTATAGCTATGACTATGATCTGTTTGCACCCAATAATACATGCTGTTGAATTGTTGATGCTGAAGTCTTTGCCTGCCACTTCTGAACTATGTCCTAGCTGCTGTCTGTCCTGTTTGGATTCAACTTGTTTTGCCTGTCCTGTCTGAACTATGTCCTCTCTATCATGTTTGGATTTAGATATTGTCCTTGTGTTCTGTATGATTGGGCTTTTAGCTTCTGCCATGCATGTGCATCTGTTTCCTTGTGGACAGGCTGTCCTTCTGTTGATTATTTCCATGTGGACGCTTGGTCCTTCTGTTTCTTGTTCCCATGTGGATGCGGGGTACTTCTGCTATGTTTGCATCTCTACTACACTGTGGAAGTGTATGCTCTTTCATGTATCATTTCGCTACTGTCTCTGTTACCTTTGGTTTCTGTAATATCACTGTAGCCTGTGGCTTTTGTAATATCTTTGTTACATGTGTCCTTTGGCTTCTGAAATATCTGTTTCCTGTGGCTTCTGTAGTGTCTCTGCTACCTGTCTTATGTCCTTCCCTGGTTTACATTTTTCACCCTGCTTCTGTTATATGTATGTTATAATTCTGTATTCTTGTCAGTTTATAGTCTGTGCACGTATTCTATTTGTCCTGTATTCACACTTTGCATGTGGCTGTTTTGTGGTGTTCCACACCATAGCCTTGATCTGTCTGGTGGGCTACTAACAAACCAGGACCACCTCAGGAGCTAGTGGCGAGGAAGATTCCCGATAGCAAAGTCCAGATCCCTATATGGGGTCCAAAGGGTAAAAAATGGGGATTCTGCTTGAACAACATCCTTGGAGATGGCCCTGAGCCAAACTGGTTTGGTAGAACAGTGGACCCAACATTTTCTGCCTATTATTGCTATTTCTGAAGAAGCCATGCTTTTACTTTTTTTTCATTTCTGGACAACTCCTTCCTTAATATTTTGACACAATCCAATGATTGCTGCCAGTGTCAGATTGTATATGGACGATTCCTATTGCGAAGTGGAATGGACATGGTGGATTGGTTGCAGAAATTTCTGTGGTCCTTTGCTCAACACCACCAGCTGAGTTACTTCAATTCAACGACTCCCTTGTATTTTATAATCCTAAATTGACATCTGTGATGGTGGATAGCAATGTATCCTAAGTATAATGGGGTCAAAAAAGTTGGCTCGTAAGACTTTTTCATCTGGAATTTCTGATAGATTCTGCAATGAAGATTCAGATATGATACAGATATGAATGGAGCCTAACATGGACATAAAGAAGTCATGTAGGGATAGTCAAAGTAGAAAGCGACATATTAAGCAATCCTAAGCAGGGCCAGGTTATAGTCAGTAGAGATGAGCGAACAGTAAAATGTCCGAGGTTCGATATTCGTTTCGAGTAGCCCCTCAATATTCGACTACTCGAATCGAATATCGAACCCTATTATAGTCTATGGGGGGAAAATGCTCGTTTCAGGGGTAGGCAACGTTCGATCAAATTATACTTACCAAGTCCATGAGTGAGGGTCGGGCTGGATCCTCCGAGAAGTCTTTTCCTTTCAGCGTCCCCGCGGCATCTTCTGGCTCTTCATTCACTCTGCCACGCATCGGACCTGGGCAGAGCCGACTGCGCATGTCCGCACTACAAGCGGACATGCGCAGTCGGCTCTGCCCAGGCCCAATGTCTGGCAGAGTGAATGAAGAGCCGGAAGACGCCGCGGAGAAGCTGCACGGAGAAGACTTCTAAAGGTCGGAGAAGAACCAGCATTGATTGGCCGACTGTATAGCATTCGGGCAATCAATGCTGGTTCTCCATCGAACTTTTACATTCGAACAGTGAGTGGTACTTGATCGAGTACGAGTATTTCGAATACCGTAGTATTCGATTGAATACCTACTCGATCGAATACTACTCGCTCATCTCTAATAGTCAGGGCTGTCTTTTAGGGTAGCAGTTCTTGGTAAAGGATTAAGTGATTACTAGCTGCATGGCATACTAGGGACAAGATTGTCGCCTTCACGGGTTTTGAAGGAACTCGGCAGAGAGGTTGTTCCCGCCATCTTGGAGAACTAAGCTCAGATCTTCTGTGGATGTAGGCTTGCTCCAATCCGTCTGTCTCTTCATGGAATCCCAAACAGACTGGATGGTGTTGAAATCAGGGCTCTATGGGGGCCATATCATCATTTCCAGGACTCCTCCAAAGGGAAAAGGTCACACCAAATACTGATGGGATTTAGATTTCTCTTTACTCTGGTAAGTGACAGAAATTATTTTTAAGCAATTTTTCCACACCGGCCTAAAACTTTTGTATTGTACTGTTGCTAGAAAATTCAAAGACATCTTAGTGCCCTCAGATTGCCATTGCATCTATGTGTTTGTTAGCTATGACAGAATAATCTGACATCAGCAAATTTCCATCACCTCGCGGTGGCCTTCTGTAGGAACAGTACTGGGAAATCTGGATGGTGTGTTCCAGTAGATGATAAGAGATGGGAGCTTAGGCTCAATAATGCTATTCAAGCAGATACAAACACATAAACATTTCTAAATGTTTGTTTTAAAGTCAATGTCTCCAAAGAAACAAGGGGCTTTGAAGACTCTAACATATTCCCGTTATCTGTCCGCAGATAAGATACTTTCTAAACTGCTCAACAAAAACGTCAATTGCTCTTTCACATCTTATCTCATATGTGGTGTTTGATCAATAATGGCAGAACAATTTGTTGGAGAAGATTAAGGGTGAAGAGCCATAATTAGGAGATAGCCTTCAGGCAGACTCCAAGGAGTTATTTGGTTTTTCCCTTTTAGGGGAAGTGGTTGTTTCAATCTCTATAAACATAGGCAAGACCATCCCATCTATTGTCAAAGCTGGAGATAGCCAGGGGCCAAAATAATGACCCACCCCACCGGGGGACTGTAAACTCTTTCAAGATCATCTCAGTCTAGTAATATCTACATGTAGATGTAGCTCCCAACTTCCATCAGATTCATGGGAACAATGGTATAAAGCAACCATTCTGCTGTCTAAATAACAGAACCCAATGGATACCATTGTAAGTAATAAATGCAAATCATTAGTGTGAACATCACCTTAGGAAATGTCCAGGGTTAGAAATGCATGGTTGCTTTCCACAAGTTATGTGTGGTGGTGCTCAGCCCTTTGAAATGGGAAATTTCCATTTATTAAGCCACTAGGATATTACATCAGTTTATGATCTGAGAGTGATCCCAATGAAGCTGAGTAGGAAGGGGAAGCTACAGTGTCGGACCGGCCCATCTGAGTACCAGAAGATCCTCAAGGTCTAATAAAATAATGGCCCATCAAAGGACACCTGAATTAGAGGGGTGCTATGGATTATTTGCTAGGGGGAGTTGGATGGTGGAACCCAAGATTCTGGTAGACCCAAGAATCTTTAGGTAAACCGATACACAAGCTAATTGACCCTAGAAGTGGTGAATTCTGTTCCAAACCACAGGTACCAAAGCAGTACTATAGGAAGACTCAAAGGAGGTATCTGGCAAGAGATTGGGTGAGTAGTAAAAAGCACCTAGATTACCGACAGTATGACTGACATAAAATATACAGAGGCTGAGTTGTTGTACAAAAGGGACAGAGTTACTGCAGGTAACTGTAGAGGCCATGTTTAAAGGAGCTATGTGGGGATAGAAAACTCTTCACACTGTATTCAGTACCCTTGAGAAACATCCATACTAACATAGATAAGGGTCCCCAGGCACCCACATTATTAGATATGCAGAGCACAATAGGGGGTTAAAGTCCCATTCCTCTATCTCCACTACTTATGCTCCAACTCTCGGTCACATGATCAGCTCTGCTCTACTCTATGTAAGAGCAACTGGAGTAGAGCAGAGTATCGAAGCAACAGCAGCGGAGGCTGAGCGCAGAGACTCCACTGTGCTCTGCAAATCTAATAATCGGGTGCAAGGTCATCCATAAAGTAAGCATGGTTATCCAATGCAGTGAATGTACTGGGAAAAGTTTTCTATTAATGTATTCCTCTACGTTGTATTCCTCTTTACTGGGGTCACCTCAATACCTTGTCAATCTGTCAGTCTGTGTCTGGGTGCCAATACTAGACCATATCACATTCCTAGCATCATCCCAAGAGTTGGAGGTATTTCATGACTGGTATTATGGTATTAAAACTCACAGAATATGAGGTATGGGAAAATTTAGGACCACATTTTTTTTTCCTTTTGATCTTTATTTCCTATTTTCAATATACAAACAAGGTATCCACCATTTTCTTCAGCTAAGGTAAAGAAAATCAAAGCATATACAATATCTTCACATAATACAATGATAACATTACCCAACAATCTCCACCGCATCCACCCATCCCATAGAGAGGAGGAGGAAGTGTAAAGGAAACAATAAAAAAGTAAAAGAAATAATTAAAAGAGATTATTTCCCCACCTTCACCAACTCCAACTCTTCATCCTTCAATAGGCTCCACTGATTCCAGCACAGTTGGAATTCTTTCTCTAGTCCTGACCATTCCTGAGCAATAAGTGCAGGTAATTTTGTTGCCTGCTGTGTTAACTAGACTCAATTGCAAAGTGGTTGATATTGGGTAAGGGTAAGTTCACACTGAGTTTTTTGGTCAGGGTGTTGAGGCTGTATCCGCCTCAAAACCCTGACCAAAAAGACAGCTCCCATTGAAATCAGTGGGAGCCGCTCAGGTCTTTTTTCCGGGAGCTGTTTCTTCTGGCTCCTGGAAAAAGCAAGTGAGATGCTCATTCTTCAGGCCAAGTCGTCTCGCGATTCGGCCTGAAGACATACCCTCCTCCGGACTTATGACCATCCATTGTGCCTAATCCAGAGGAGAGTGCATCGGCTTTTAGTCGTAGCTACACGGTTTTTGGATCGGAACCTGAGGCCTCCTAATTAGCATATCAGACAGTGTAACTAACTATTTATGACCTTTATTTTAATATATCAATTTTTTTCCAAAATTTTGTTCTTATCCACTCATCCAATATAGGAGGACCAATTGCTTTCCATTTTCTAACAATCATTAACTTGACCTGGAATAATATCCAGCCGGGTCAATTACAACTTTTTATATTTTTGACTAAAATATAATTTCAATCACTGCTCAACTGTATTCCAAAAAAAATTTATGAACCCCCTAAGCCATTTGGGACATCTCCGAATTGAATTTATTAAACGGGCATTGTCCAAGCCACATGGTGGGCCTTTAGAAGAGTCTGCAACACCAATCCTATTATGAAAGGCTGGCGTTTGATACAGCCTATGTAATAAGAAAAATATGAGAAACCCTGTGTGAGGCCTTTTTGGAAGACTGGCCATAAATCCTATATTTTGCACCTATTCCTGCTACACGATTTCTTGCTCCCATGAACACTTGATATCCTAATTGTGTACCCAGCAGAACGCATTGCGAGAGCCGGTCCATTGTCACTTAAAGTACATCGTTATATTGGATATTTTGTTGAGGAAAGCGTTCGCGTCCGTAGAGTTAAAGCAAATGGTGCAAATATGAAGGCAGAACAGCAGCGAGACGCGGTGCAGCTCTACAATAGAAATGTGAAGAATCCCATTCACCATGTAAAAAGCTATTCTAACAGGCATAAAGTGAAGTCAAGCATTAAGGGAAAATCTTTGTACCTTGAATTAGAGGGATTAAGGTAAACCAGAGACTTGGAGGGGCTGGTAAGTGTGTAACATAACCTGCCTGGTACCTGATATAAAGGGCAGCTTGAGTGTTCAGTATCAGTTCCGAGGCTAATTACCCCAAAATCACCGGCTGGACTACAACCAAGTATTGTCCGATCAGCTTTCATTAGGAGTGCTATAGCATGAAGACTGGAAAGTGCTCAGGAAAGGCAGGAAAGGAGGTCATGTTCCTGGTTAATTTGTTGACCCTTTTTTTTGTAGTTTTAGATTTAAAGGGGGCTACAAATAGGGTGCGTTTAACTCTTAAACTACTGGCGATACCATCAGTGCCTTAAAGTGAATTTTTATTCATGAATAAAAGGAGCTGGAACAAATTTTCGGTATTTTTGCACATCCAGTTTTGAGGCTGATAATATTTTTTTTTCATTTGGGTATTTCAAAAAATTCTTGTGTCCTCCTTCAGGGCTCTACTTTCTGTCATTATCTTTTTTTTTTTTTATAAATAAATATATATATATATATATATATATATATATATATATATATATATGGAACATACTACTAAAAAAAAAATGTAATTGTTTTTCCTCTCTGTTAATGTGATTTTTATGTGGTGATGACCCTACAAACCTAGGGGCCCAGGAGCAGGGCCGTTTTAACCCCCACCATAAATTAGTAATATCTGACCCACACAAATTATAATGCCCCCTCAATTGCCACCACATAGTACAATGCCATTTGAGGCCCTCACACAGTACAATGCCAGCGTATTGGCCTCATACAAAATAATGCCCCTCAGTGGCCCATAACTCATAATCACCCCCCTCATGCGTCACATATTAACTTGTCACCTTGTGGCCCCTCAAACATTAACCTGTCCCATCCCAGTGGCCCTTCAGATATTATATTATAATGTTCTCCAGTTACCCCCATATTTTCATGTCCCCTTTCAGTTGCCCCCACATTTTCATGTCACCCTCTGGGTTGTTCCCATAGTGTCATGTCCCCCGAGGTTGTCCCCATAGGTTTATGTTTCCCCCCACAGTTTCATGTCCTCCCTCCAGGGTGCCCCCATAGTTTCATGTCCCCCTCAAGGGGACATCTGGTAATGTTACGGCCCTTGACCCTTATTTGCTCTCCCGTTCCTTAGGTTGTAGTCATATTTATGATCATAGCTTCAAAGCCTTCTCCTCCTGCATCTTGTCAATCCGAGGATCATGTACTTTATCACAGCCCTGTTTCGTGGGTTCCTTTCCATTCCACATCCATCCCTGTTTTGTGTAAGGCGAGATAAGGCCTTGTAATTACATCTATGCATGAGACACATCTTCATTTGAAATTGCAAGTGAGGGTATCAGCTTCTCAGACTTGGCAGACAGTAGACAGATAAGGCTGCCCCCTACTCAATGCATGACCCTCATCAGAGGGAGGGAGGCTATCTCATCAAATTTACTCTTCTGCCCAGTTCAATGACTTCTTGCAATCTCTCATTGGGTTGGTGCACTAGGTGGAAAATAATTTACTGCGTGTATGATAACGCGGCTCTATTGGCCCTGATAGACATCTTGCTAAGAGCCAGCTGTTTAAAGGCTTGTTCGGGAGAATGGGAGTAATCATTTCCCTGTCACCAGCCCAGCTATCAGCTCCGTATGTGCTGGTCATTGTCACCGGTCACAGCTTCATATAGAGAATCCAATTTACGTATTCATTTGTGGTAATTACCAATTAACAGGCATCGTCTGTCTGTAAATTATTCGCTGGTCATCAGCTGCCGCCAAGGAATTAATATATTAATATGGTTATTAATTCAAGGACTGCTCGACAATGTTATGTTAATTACCGGTTACTTCATTTGGTTTATTTATATTCAATGGCGGAGGAAAAAAACAACACAAACCAATAATATAAGGGTCTGTATATATTGTTTTTTATCATTGATATTTTTGATTTTTCTCTTTATTTCATTTTAAATTCCATTATATTGGATGAATATAGATTGAATTTAATAATTCGACTAATACGCATGAAAAATTTTAATATTTTAGTTTGAATTTTTTTATATTTGGATGGAAAATATTTTATTAAATTGATAAATGGATCAGCTTTTACAATCCCTGGAACCTGGCATCCTAAGACCAATAAAGTACAATGATGCCTATAATTTGACTATTTTCTATAATTTTAGGGTTCTTTTAGATATTAGGTCGATGTATTAGATATATTAATAAATTGATCTGTAGCAGGACTGGTAGAATGGAAAAATAATCCATATAATGATGGACATGAACGGATCTTGAGGGACTCCACTAAGTATAATGGGGTCTGTTAGGTGCCCATTGGATGTCCATTTTTTCCCCTGAAATCACTGGATGAAAAAGTCAGGCTTGCTGGACATTTTGTCTGGGATTTCGGATGGCTCTGCACTGCACTGATACTGATGTGAACTCAGTCGTAAAGGGCCGTCATGAAGCCCAATATAAATGGGAACCTGTGATCATTCCAACACAGTTTATATGGGAAGATGAGTTTTGTTCTTGCATAATATATCTGATCAGACAACATATGTGCATTTGCCCTGTCTACAAGGCCTAGTAGTCAGGAAGGAGCGTTTATGGGAATGCTTATTCACCCAATCATTGGGCGCTGTGAAGGGCCTGTAGTCTAAGTGTGTAATGACCACCACTGAGTAAGTTTAGGTTGAAATTACAATTGGAAATCAGGTCAAACATGTAAAACCACCCGAAAGACCAACATTGACTGAACTCACAAGATAGCAGGTCTAAGGAGAAGGAAGGGCCAGTCATGTTAAAATCTAACATCTCCTAAAGGGGTTGTCCAGTAATTTTTGACTTATGGCTTATCTTATAAATATCTAATCGTTGTAGGGCCAACAGATGGCCCTTACATGGTTCTCCTGTTCAGGATTATGCCCAGCCCATGTAGCATGCATGACCATTAGCTGGAGACAGATGGCTCCATTCCCTGTTTCATGACCGAGCGCCATTACTGCTGGTCAGCTCCTATTGAGGTCAATTGGAAGAGAGCTGTAGTAATGGAACCCGGTCACTATGCTTGGCATCTGATTATAGCTCCTTGCATTGTATAGTAACATGGAGCAGACATACCCCTGAATAGCTGATATGTGCAGAGGCCAATTGTTAAATAAGGATGGACAGTAAATTAAAAATTCTTACAAATCCCCGAGCTCTGAGGTTGTGGCTTATTTATCTTTTTCCCATTAAGAACACATGCACACTTTACTAGCCTTGTGTTTGTAGAGATTGGAAGGAATAGCTGAGTTATCTTAGAAATATGTCTATAAAGCCCAGTATTAAAATATTCTGTATCGGACTTTGGGAAAGGCCCATGCAGGGTACATTCTCTTCTGTCACAAATGAGCTGATGAGAGTCCTGTCCATTCATCTCATAGATGGTCAATGTGTCCATGTGTTCCACTGGGAAAATGCAACATAGAGCAACAGCAGCAGAGTCTGGGTTCTGTTTTTAACTGTAAGTCAACTGACTGCAGCTGGAACCTCTCCCCACCTTTCCTGCTTGGGTAAGCCCCACCCTCTCATCACTTCCTTAGCTGAAAATGGAACTGACATTAGTCTCTGTTTTTCCTGTAGGATTTTTACAAGACTGATGGTTTCATGGTCATGCAGAAGACTGACAAACAGTGGGAATAACCGTATTTTGTGTTACATTTATTATACATTTTCAGGTTTAGGCTAGGTTCACATTTGATTTCGGGTATCCATTCAGGGTCTGTTTGAGGACCCCCGAACAGAAACCTAATCTGCATAAAAAAGCAGGTACCTTAGGAATCTGCCCCCAAATCTGTAGCAAATTACACTGTGTGAACATACCCTTAGAGACAATTAAAGGGGTTATCTAGGATTAGAAAACATGGCTGCTTTTTTCTCAGGAAGTGACACGTGGGCCCACGTAGCCCACATAGCCATGATGAAGCTTAGTCTGATTGAACTGAATGTGATGTCACTTCCTGAGAAGAAGAAAGCAGCCATGTTTTCTAATCCTGGATAAACCCTTTAAGTGAAAGGGTAATTGTACAGCAAGAACAAATTTCTTGTAAACTATATGAGTTCTATTTTTTAGATTATATTTAGGCGGTATAATCTTATTAACAAACTGGTTTGATATACTTAATTTTTCTTAGGTCTTTCCATATTAATGAACTTAACCTCAACTGACTGCTTAAGCAACTGCAACCCAACACGTTCTTCTGTGCCTGCCAATCCCCAAATGACTGTTCTTTTTATGTACCACTTTTTAAGGACATGAAAGTAGTCTGATTGCAATCAGTCTTGGACCCTGATGAATAAACAGATCTGCTCACATAGAAAGGAAACGTATTCCTGGTGGGAACAACACTAAAAAGTAACCCTTCCTACGAGCCAAGGAAAGTGGACTCAGTCATCTGTATACTCGGTGGGGCAGATTTGCGTACACCAGTCTTATTAAAGGACCTGACTGGTGCAAGGTGCCATGTCCATGCACAAGAATGTATGGCTATGTCAGTTGGGAATTGGCATAGAATTCCTGCCAGAAAACTGGCATGAGTTATGATAAATATGTTGGGTAATTCTCACCCAGGTCTAACTGAATGGCTATGGTAAGTTGCAGAGCCATAGTCAAAAACTGGTGCCAAATTGGTTACCTCTGTTCTTAGATATGTAGCACTAGGGGTTAGCTAGATGAAGGAAGTGAAACCTATCAAAAGATTACCTCTTTTGGGGGTCGTCATGAGCCACTACGGCACGCTATCTACCCAATGGGAAGCATATCTGCCCATGAAGAGCTATGGAGCCCAATGGCTTAGGCAAACCACAACTAGGTATACTGAAATGGATTAGCTTTGGGGCAAAATTGAAAACCAGAAGTCAGTGATTGCTGGGTGTCATCAGGTAAAAAGTGGAGCCCCCTACAGTGGTGTAGTTGATGTGTCACTTGCAACATAGGTTGAACACCCCCTATGGATGGATCAGTGTTTGGGTTGTCCTCAGGTACATACAATCTAGCAGGTTCTAGAACTAGCATTATTTCTTAATAGTGGTGATAGTCTTCCTTGCCCGTAATGTACATATGACCAAAAAACATAAAAGCAAGTAAATTGGTTTTAATACACATATAAGAGGTATTGGATTGTGACCCCTGTCGGACACTAGGACTGATATGAGCAGCTGTGGAATATATTGGTGCGCCATATAATAGTGCACAATGGACTTTTCAGTTAAAAAATAAGAGCATCTATTGGACTTGGAAAAGGTTGATAAGCCCAATGAAGTCTTGGCATATTCTTTGAAGTTGAAGAATGGCTTAGTCTTTCCTCAGCAACAAAGTAAAAGGTCAGTATTTAGTACATGCCACCGCCACCCCATAAAAAAGGACAAGTATCAAAACAGTGCTCAGAATGCCTGAAAGGGTAAAATAATAGGGACTGTACTGTAGATAATCTCCTTTTATCAAGAAAAGAATGAAACAAAGATACGTTACCGTTTTTTAGTCGAGAAGCCAAAAAGGCAACAACAATGACCCTTTTCTGGAGTCTCATGTAATGGAAGCTCCGAGCAAGATGCAGATTTTAGCCACTAAACAGCAATCTCAAGGTAACAGTAATCCCAATATCTAAGACATTGCTCCCATAAGGAAGACGTATTATACCCTCATTAAACTTCCACAAGGGTTTCATTAAATGCCAGTTAGAAATGGATGGATGTGTTTTTCTAGATTTTAAGCTTATCATTTTTAATACCCGAGGCATTTGTTACGTCTTAATTGATTCTGTTCAGTTTTACAGCACAAGGAAGTCGGTCAGCTGCGTTCCAGGCCTATTACTAGAATTTTGCATGCTATACATTGCTATGTATAAATATGGCATCTGAGCGGTGGCGTCTCATGTGACCGTAAATGGAAAATCTGCTGTAGAACATCATAAAACTAAGTCTTTGGTCACCATGTAGAGTACATAGATAGGATGTCTTATATATGTATGGTGCAGACAGAAAAGCAGGAGCCCATATCAAACATTAATATAAAGCTTCATTATGGGGCTCACTTCTCCCACCCAATACACAAGGGTCTGATGTAGGTTTTCTGATCTATAGACTATTCATGAATGTTCAGCCAATTCTATTACTCCTTCATTATTAATGTAGTTCCTCTGGGGTTCTGTCTGGTTCTTGTTGCCCAATACCATAATAACCAGGGCTGGGCCCCTTCTCTTCAAGGACCCCAGAATGTTCTACTTATATGTTACATTTGTCCTTGGGACTGTGTAATTCTGTGACAATATCTGCATGGATTTCGTATGCTTACTTGTCCAGTGGTGGACCTAGACAGAAGATGTCATCTGTGCAAGAGCAGTATTTGGGCTCCTTGTTGTCAGTGGATTTGTCCGATGCCATAAGTTTATCACAGATCTCTTTTCTCATGACCCTCCAATAACTCTTTCCATCCAACTTGTCTGGATATTGTAATCTGCTTCTTATTTGAGCTGAGGAACGTGGTCAATGGGTTGTCCAGTTTATAAAACCCATTTTTATATACACTCAAATGTAAAGTTCTGGGTTAGTAGGGGAAAGACTCTCCTCTGCTTTGGGTCCTCATCTATTGATCGAAGCAGAGAGTGGTTATAAGGAGGACCTCTTGCTCTGGAGGACCTGTCCAGTTCTGCATTACATAGGTAGCCCATTGATTTGAATCAACACTGAGTAATTAGAAGTTTCCCCTGTGGTGGCGTTGTAGGACAAAAGAACACATAACTGTAAATGAAATTTGGTAGACACTGTAGAAATGGGCAAGTACTATTCGAAATGATAGTACACTCCCATAGGTATGAATGGATGCAGCCGGCACACAGCCGGGGCTGGTGTCCTGCCGCTTAACCCCCTGGGTGCCGGTGGAATGAATGGGAGTGTGCTATTCGAAACTAACGTTTCGAATAGTACTCGCTCATCTCTAGTAGACAATAAGAGGAAATAATTTTTATTTTAATAGTAGCCCTCTTGGCCTATAGGCTTTATACATGCTCTCCCTACACACAATGGATTCTAGACCCTCATCATAATACTGTATTCTCCCCTAGGGGAATATTGCTACTAAAAGGGGTTTACTGGGCTTAAAATATTGATGATCAATCCTAAGGAAAGATCGTCAATATCAGATTGGTCAGTTCCGACATCAGCTGTTCAGCAACTTTTACACAGAGAATGGAAAAGGGAGCAAACAGCGCTGTTGTCTATATAGTGGCCAGAGCAGGTATTGTAGACCAGTTCCATTCATTTGAATGGGAGCCAAGCTACCTTAACTTAGTTTATCCACTTCACAGAGAGTGGAGCTGTCTGCATCTTGATCCATTCTCTGTGATTAAGCTGCTGAGGGTATCCTTGGTCATGAACCCCCACCTAAATGGTATTGAGGGCCTATCCTTAGATTGATCATCAATATTTTTAGCCCAGAAAACACCTTTAGGGATTCCCCTTTGTGCTACCACATAACATCAGAGACTCATGGACTTAAGCTGGCCATGTACGCATGTGTATGCTCACAGCACATGCACTCTCAGCTGAGCATACATGTGTACGGAGCATAGAAGGGATAGCCAAACAAGCGTTATCTAATGTGTATGTCCAGCTTTACAGAATGGGCTTTACTGTATACCAGGCTATGGAAGACGTAATACAATCTATACCACAAGGATCCCTTATACAGTCATATGCACAAGTGAATATTATACTATTATTATTTTACAGGCTGAATATTTTGCATTTCAGGCCTCTTTATCTTTATATAGTTATACATAGTTATATATTACATGTTATAGTTACCACTTATTCTGTCTTGATGTGGCGCCTACTCTTTTTATGATTTATTTTTGGCCATCAGAGCTCTTTAAATAGCAAGATAGACCAGACTTGTCTAGGACGCCAGCCAAACATCTTCAAGGAGCAAAGGAACCATTGCAAAGGTGAGTAATGAGTGGCTTGACCATCTCATTGACAACCTGAAGGTGCTTGAAGCTTCACTAAGAACAGACCTTCCAAAATTGTCGGTGGCACCAAAATAGTAAAGTAATGATCTGCTTTTACATGGTATTAATCTTATTTACTTCAAAAGGATTAAATGATGTTCTTGTCTTGAGATAACGCTGAAGACACATCATCAGCATGGAGGATTATTTATATCTACAATAAAGTGGAACCTGGGAAAAGAAAAGATGCATTGTCTCATTTTATATGTCCAAGACACTTACAGATGGTGACTTGAAAGCTTCTTCAAAGAAGATAATAATGACAGCATGGCCAAGAAGACAGAAGAATATAATACAATAGTTTAATTCTGGCTATAATAGGACGTGATTGTTACAATGTGTCACCAGGGACACTTCATCCTTGTTATGAGTATTCCAGTGCTGTACTTACTTGATGACATCACTAAAGATTGCTTAAGTTTTTGACCTAGACCAGGAGCAGAGGTGAACTGACTATTTGGGAATCAAGGAGGTAACTGGTAAGGTCCGATGGCTCTGAAATTATATACGTTGAGGGTATATTCACATGCCGGTATGTGATGGGGTATTTGAGGGGGGATTTTGCCTCAAATTCCTCTAAGGGTCCATTCACACATTGTTTTTTGGTGAGGATTTTGGTGCTGAATCCGTGTCAGAATCCACGTGGAAAAAATGCCTCCCCATAGAGTTCTATGGTTTCTGCTCGTTTTTTTTTTCCGCTAGCGGAAAAAAAGCCTCCTTTAGGCGGATTCAGTCTGCAAAAACTAACACAGTCAATGGGAGGCGGAAAATCCACATGAAATTGGCATAAATCCCTGTGGAATTGCCAAAAATCAACGTGGAATTGGCAAATTTCCTAATTCCTGAAGCAGATTTTTTTCCTCGCCAAAAAACTCAGTGTGAATGGACCCTAGGGGTTCATTCACAGTGAGCTTTTTGTCAACGAAAAAAATCCGCTTCAGGAATTAGGAAATGTTTTTTTCCTCCAGCACAGTGGATGGACCTTGAAAAAATGCTAGCAGTTTTTCCCACGCAACTTTTGCCAAATCCATGTGAATTTTCCACCTCCCATTGACTGCGTTGGTTTTTGCAGGGAGAATTCGCCTGAAGGAAGCTTTTTTTCCACTAGCGGAAAAAAAAGCTAGAGGAACCCATAGAACTCTATGGGGAGGTGTTTTTTCCTCATGGATTCTGACACGGATTCAGCACTAAAATCCTCGCCAAAAAACTCAGTGTGAATGCCCCCTAAGTTTTTTGTCCATCTGACCTTCCACTCACTGATTAGTCTTAGATGAATGGACCTAATTAGCAGTAGTCTCGCACTGTGGGATCTGCGGCTGAATCAGACATGAAACCCCTGGCAAGATGAAGCAGGACGCTTATTTCCTTAGCTTCCTGTATCAGTCTCTGCTACCCATTGCATATAATGGAAGACAGGATGGAATTTGGCACTGATTTTGATGCAGATTCATTTTGAAATCTTAGTCGGTCTATTTCTCTAGCTTCCAATATTTGAAACCTGCAAATTTAGGTAATTCTTGCACCAGGTTACTCCTCCATATTCTTACTGCCTTACTATGGTCTAAGCTCAGTATAGGCCATATATATCTGATACCTCACATTGCAGAAACACGTCTTTGTCTGCTACAGAAAAAAAAAAAATTCTGTTTTACAGAACCAGCAAAGTGAATGAAATGTAATCAAATTTACCTTGTCCACACATTGCAGGAAAAAAAATGTGGAACAGCCACACCTCTAAAAGGTGTGCGCTTCAAAAAACATGGCCGGTTACTTTCAGCTGCGCAATCAGGAGAAAGTGCAGGGAAAATGCATCAAAAGCGCAATGAAAAATACTGTGGAAAAAATACATTGAGATTCGCCGCTATTTATTCCACAGGGTTTTTGAGCTGTGTCTCGCTGTTGAGCCTCATCCTGATCATCTCAATATACTGTGTACTAGGGACAACACGGTGGCTCAGTGGTTAGCCTTGCAGCACTGAAGTCCTAGGTTCGAATCCTGCCAGGAACAACATCTGCAAGGAATTTGTACGTTTTCCCTGTGTTTGCGTATTCCAAAAAGACATAATAATAGGGGAAAAAATGTACATTGTGAGCCCTATATGGGCTCACAATCTACGTTAAAATAAAAAAAAAATATATATATACTGTGTAATGCTGTGGAAAAACCTCGGTGGCAACGCATCAGTTTTTCCCACAGCACTTATTGCAGAAACTCCGCAGAGGTTTCTAGGGACACCGCCAATGTGTCTGTAGGTATAAGTGACATGCTGCGATTTCCAAAACCACAACAGTTTTGGAAATTGAAGTGTGTCCACTGCGTCTATTTTTCTGCAATGTGTGGATGGGATTGCACACACTATATAACAACACACTCGGGCCTGGTTCACATCTGCATTCAGTAATCCATTTGGGGAGTCCACATGGTGACCCCCCGAACAGACTACCGAATGCATTAGCAAGCGGTGTGCAGGGAAAGCACACTGACCCCATAGATTATAATGGAGTCCGTGTGCTTTCTTCGCGGTGTCCGCAGGGAACATGCGGACAGAAAGGTACCTCACGATCTACTTTCCTGTTCGCATGTTCCATACAGAGATTGAGCGGAAAGCACACAGACTTCATTATAATCTATGGGGTTCTTGTGCTTTCACTGCACACCGCTTGCTAATGCTTTCGTAGTTCATTCGGGGGGCCCCCATGCAGACTCCCCGAACGGATTACCAAATGCAGATGTGAACCAGGCCTTATACATATACCATATATACTCACACATATACATTATTATAGCATATATACGCACATATACATTTATACACATTCATATACCATATATGTCATACTGTATATATACTTATATAAATACTATATATACACACATATATACAGTACATACACTCACCCATACACATTATTATAGCATATTATATATACATACCTGTATACAAACATACAGTACTCACACAATATACAAAGGCGGGGCTTAGGAGATTGTGGGCGGGTACTGGGAGGAGAGATGTGAATGATGCACTCACGTCTCCCCGCCCACATTCTCCGCACCAAGCCCCGCCTACTCCCTGCATCTCTACAATACTAGTCTAGGGAGGGGGGGGGGGGGCAGGGTGCTCTGAAGACGTGAAGGACAGAGGACCGGACCGAACGAAGAACTGGGAGCTGCAGGTAAGCAAACACCGGGGGGTGTTTAATCACTACACAGTGTGGGGTCCAAAAATTGAATCAATTTTTGGACTACCTGCTGTGTAGTGAATAGGATCGTTTTTTAAATACGATCTCCGATTATTTAAAAAATCCCATTGACTTGCATTGGGATCGGATTTGGGATCGAGATTGGGTTCGAATGGAAAATGATCGGAAATCGGATTTTAAAAACGATCCTGAAATTTCAAGATCGGCTCACCCCTACTAGGAACCTATCTATAAAACATAGTGTAGAACACTGTCAGGGTTCCTAGGAACCTATCTATATAACATAGTGTAGAATACTGTCAGGGCTCCTAGGAACCTATCTATAAAACATAGTGTAGAGCACTGTCAGGGCTCCTAGGCACCTATCTATATAACATAGTGTAGAATACTGTCAGGGCTCCTAGGAACCTATCTATATAACATAATGTAGAACACTGTCAGGGCTCCTAGGAACCTATCTATATAACATAGTGTAGAATACTGTCAGGGCTCCTAGGCACCTATCTATATAACATAGTGTAGAACACTGTCAGGGCTCCTAGGAACCTATCTATATAACATAGTGTAGAATACTGTCAGGACTCCTAGGAACCTATCTATAAAACATAGTGTAGAACACTGTCAGGGCTCCTAGGAACCTATCTATATAACATAGTGTAGAACACTGTCAGGGCTCCTAGGAACCTATCTATATAACATAGTGTAGAATACTGTCAGGGCTCCTAGGCACCTATCTATATAACATAGTGTAGAATACTGTCAGGGCTCCTAGGAACCTATCTATATAACATAGTGTAGAATACTGTCAGGGCTCCTAGGAACCTATCTATAAAACATAGTGTAGAACACTGTCAGGGCTCCTAGGAACCTATCTATATAACATAGTGTAGAATACTGTCAGGGCTCTTGGGAACATATCTATAAAACATAGTGTAGAACACTGTCAGGGCTCCTAGGAACCTATCTATATAACATAGTGTAGAACACTGTCAGGGCTCCTAGGAACCTATCTATATAACATAGTGTAGAACACTGTCAGGGCTCCTAGGAACCTATCTATATAACATAGTGTAGAATACTGTCAGGGCTCCTAGGCACCTATCTATATAACATAGTGTAGAATACTGTCAGGGCTCCTAGGAACCTATCTATATAACATAGTGTAGAATACTGTCAGGGCTCCTAGGAACCTATCTATAAAACATAGTGTAGAACACTGTCAGGGCTCCTAGGAACCTATCTATATAACATAGTGTAGAATACTGTCAGGGCTCCTAGGAACCTATCTATATAACATAGTGTAGAATACTGTCAGGGCTCCTAGGAACCTATCTATAAAACATAGTGTAGAACACTGTCAGGGCTCCTAGGAACCTATATATATAACATAGTGTAGAATACTGTCAGGGCTCTTGGGAACATATCTATAAAACATAGTGTAGAACACTGTCAGGGCTCCTAGGAACCTATCTATATAACATAGTGTAGAACACTGTCAGGACTCCTAGGGACCTATCTATAAAACATAGTGTAGAACACTGTCAGGACTCCTAGGAACCTATCTATAAAACATAGTGTAGAACACTGTCAGGACTCCTAGGAACCTATCTATAAAACATAGTGTAGAACACTGTCAGGGCTCTTGGGAACCTATCTATAAAACATAGTGTAGAACACTGTCAGGGCTCCTAGGAACCTATCTATAAAACATAGTGTAGAACACTGTCAGGACTCCTAGGAACCTATCTATAAACATAGTGTAGAACACTGTCAGGGCTCTTGGGAACCTATCTATAAAACATAGTGTAGAACACTGTCAGGGCTCCTAGGAACCTATCTATAAAACATAGTGTAGAACACTGTCAGGGATCCTAGGAAGTATCTATAAAACATAGTGTAGAACATTGTCAGGACTCCTAGGAACCTATCTATATAACATAGTGTAGAACATTGTCAGGGCTCCTAGGATCCTATCTATATAACACATAGTGTAGAATACTGTCAGGGATCCTAGGAAGTATCTATAAAACATAGTGTAGAACAATGTCAGGGCTCCTTGGAACCTATCTATAAAACATAGCGTAGAGGGGCAACATGGTGACTCAGTGGTTAGTCACTGCAGCCTTGCAGTGCTGGAGTCCTGGGTTCAAATCCCGCTAGGAACAACATCTGCAAGGAGTTTGTATGTTCTTCCTGTGTTTGTGTGGATTTCCTCCCATTCTACAAAAACATACTAATAGGAAAAAAAGAAAGTACATTGTGATCCCTATATGGGGCTCACAATCTACATTTAAAAAAACAAACATAGTGTAGAACACTGTCAGGGCTCTTACCCTGTTTCCCCGAAAATAAGTCATCCCCGAAAGTAAGATATAGAAGAGGTTTTGTTGAATTGCCTAATATAAGGCACCCCCCAAAAGTAAAACATCCCCCAATAATAATAATCTTTCTGTGCAAAGATTGTATGAAGAAACACATTGCAGCCGGCTGAATACTGTGCGCGATACTGTGCACAGGTATGCCGGCTGCTGATGCCGCTGCAATGTTTTTTTTCATACAGTCTTTGCGTAGCAAGCACATCTCAGCATAGCACAGTGATGGCAGCAGCACACAAAAATAAAATAAGACATCCCCTGAAAATAAGACATAGCATATCTTTAGGACCAACATTTAATATAAGACACTGTCTTATTTTCGGAGAAACATGGTAGGAACCTATCTATAAAACATAGAGTAGAATGCTGTCAGGGCTCCTAGAATCTATTTTCTAACTCTCTAAGGCAAACAGCCAACATTATTTGAAAGTGAAAGTGACATTATTATTATTATTATTATTATTATTATACTCTCGGGTCTCTTCAGACACCAGAGTATAATAGATGGAGGTCCAGGGGAGGTATAAAAAAATGAAGAAAAAAAAAAACCATTCATACTCAAATTCCATTACTTCTTTAGGACCTGCTTATGGCGTCCAGTGCTTTCTAGGTGACATCTGGCGCTCTTCTGTGATATCATTGTCCCAGGGTTTCACCGCTGAGGCCTGTAATAGGGCCTCCCCGGTGATCACATGAGCGCACGTACCATTCGGTCATGTGAGGCCCATTCCAACATCTTTGGTTGTTTTTTGCTGCAGCATCTTCCAGAGAAATGCACTGGCACCAAAGGATTTGCACTGCAACCGAACCTACCGAGGCTCTGTGTCCCAAGGGCTCAATTAAACCTGGAACTGGTCATATGAAGCAATTATTATTATTGATTGTTTATATAGCACCATTAATTCCATGGTGCTTTACTTTTGAGGGTTTATATACAGTACACAAAGCATACAAACAGATACAATACTAACAGTAACTGACTGGCACGGTGGGATAGAGGGCCCTGCCCGCAAGGGCTTTCAATCTATGAAGGAAGAGGGATAGAGACAGAAGGAGAGGGGGAGACTGTACAGATGTTGGTGTGGTGGCAGTAATGTTATTGAAGGTTCTAGGCCTTCCTGAATAGGTGAGTCTTCAGGGCCTTCTTGAAGCCTGTGATTGTGGGGATCAGTCTTATGTGTCTTGGTAAGGAGTTCCAGAGTATGGGGGATGCACGGGAATGATCTTGGAGACGGTTGTGTGAGATTTCTCTGGGAGGCCATGGAGAAGGGTGTTACAGTAGTCTAAGCGGGAGATAATGTGGGCATGGACTAGCATCTTTGTGGGTTCAGGGGTGAGGAAGGAGCGGATTTAATGGATGTTCTGAGGTGTACGGAAGCAGTGAGATGGGGCAATAGTTGGCTGGAGAGGTTACTTAAGTATAGGTGTGACCGTGGCATGTTTGAAGGCGGAAGAGATAGATCCATTAGCTAGGAATAGGTTGAAGAGATGGATTAGGGCTGGAGTAATAACTTCAGTGAGTTTGGGGATGAGATTTGACTGGATCGGGTCAAGCGTGCAGGTGGGATTTGGAGATTAGGGTGGAGAACTTTACATCAGTTATGGTGGAGAAACAGGTTAAAGATGAAGAGCACCGAGCAGTTGGGTAGAGTGGTTGCCGGGGGTGTAGGGTGAGACTGTGTCTGATGGTGTCATTTTACTTTTGGAATAAGAGGCAAAGTCAGATAAGTGATGTCGATGGCTTCACCAGAGGACGGAGAAGGGAGTTGAAGGTAGTGAATAGTTGTTTGGGGTAGATATGAGAGTGGTGAAATAGACCTGATTTGCAGAGGTGAGTGGGTTCTTGAATGTGAGTACTGCCTCTTTATACCTGAGGAAGTCCTGTCCTCCTGGGAGTGGCTTTTCTTCCAGAAGTGTTCTGCAACCCCTGAGGAACATCTCAGTTTTTAGTCAGGTCAGTGTGCAAGGGTTGCCTATTGATCGGACAGACTCTGGTGTTTGTAAAGGGGGCCACAGAGTCAAGGACTGAGGAAATGGTGGTGTTATAGAAGGCAGCAGCAGCATCTGCGTCCTGGAGTGAGAATAAAGGCACCATAATTCCCACCTATTTATACCTCTCACCATCTGTTTCAGCTTAAAGAATTGAAAATAATTTTTGAAAAACCTTTGAAAATAATTTTGCTCTTTGATCTATGATCTTTACTATTTTTCTTCATTCGGAGGATACGATAACATTTTAAACTGGAGACGTCGTGAGTCTATGTCTATATGTGAGATTGGGGTAGTCAGGCACCGTCAACCATTGATGAAATGTAGCTGCGGCTTGTGTGGTAGAGCTTGGCAATCCTTAGGTTTAGGTATTGCTCTGCTGGCTAGGAATTGTGCTACGTGTCATTAGATCTTCCCCATTTATAACATCCACTGAGTTATTGCTCCGAATGTTTTCTGCAACGTAACTTTCATGCTAAATAAACCTTGCAGGTCGAGCTAAATTTATGATGGGTTATCGTCCTGATATGAAACCAATTATTTTTTTCCCAAACCATTATGAGCCATGGCGGGATAGAAAGCCCCTAACCTTCCTCTTAGATCTGTTTAATTATATTTCCTGGTTCATTGCACACATGCACAGAGACACAGAGGAGACTCTCAGCAGGGAATGGTCAGATGGCTCTTTTCTATTCAAATATTTTGCTCTGGGACAGCTTCAAACCATGAGGCCTCGGAATTAAGCAACCGAGAGGATTTTCCTGACCCTTGCGAGCAATTTACATCAATTTCATATTGACTTGAGTTTTAGTCTTTTATCGGCGTGTTAATCCCATTACTAGCGAATAAAGATGTAATCTTAGTTTATTCAGATTATTGGAACATTTTTATCCTCTTAAAAGAGGCGATAAAAGGCAGGAACTGACTTGTTAAATATCTGTTATGTGGGAGTTATTAAGGATATTACGTGCTAGTTATGAGGTTACATAACTAGAGTAACATACTCACTGACAAATCAATCTTTCTTAATAACTTTGTATTGTACCATTCCTCTGTTAATCCTACTTCAAGTATTCAGACCCTGGAGTATAATAAGTAGAACCCCAGGGCAGGTGTTGGAACATAATAAACACTTATCTTAGCCTGGATTCCCTCGTAGTATTTGGCGCTCCCTTGGGATCATCTTCTGACCTCCTGGCTGACATCACGCACCCTGGTGGAGGTCTGATTGGGTATTAGTGGTGTCATCGGGCATGTCATCATGATGTGGCTTTAACACAAATGTTGTTGTGCCCCATGTGATCACTGAGGCCCAATCAGTGGTTCCTTCAGGGCTTCTGAAACATCCCAGAGGCTCCTGTAAAAAGTGTTAGCAAATCGGAGGAGTATTCTGGCAGGCACCTAGTCATATTATACATAACACAGGCACTTCATGTATCTGTCATGTCACCAAAAAATTAATAGGAGTGGAACTTTCCCCATTTCTCACTTCACCAAATGGGGAATGTCATACCCAAAAATGAGCATAACACACCTTGTGCTGCTTTCACCATGTTCTGCTTGCAAAGAACTTACTGGGTGTCAAAGCAAGAAAGCTGCCAAGCATATTTTAATGGAGCCTTCTAAGCAGATGTGAGGATAGCCTAATGAGATAACTGTTAGCCAAAGAATTGTCTGACTAACACAATCTCATCCGATACACATTCAGGTTGGGCTTGAAATCTGCCTCCAGTCTCCCCTAGTGGTGGTGGATCACTCCGGAGAACTAAAGGATTATTCTCTATAACATCTGTAGAGAGTCTGGATGCCCTTATACATTTTAGATAGTTGGTCTATCTATCTATCTATCTATCTATCTATCTATCTATCTATCTATCTATCTGTGAAAGTTTTTGTGTTTGGATGTTTGTGTGTCAATCATGCAAAAATGGCTGAATAGATTTGGATGAAATTCAGCACATAGATAGATTGTAACCTCGATTAAAATATAGGCTACGTTTTATCCCGGTAAATGACATGGCTTCATGACTGTTATGAATTTTTGTTCACATACTATATTACACTGCTCTTATCTCAGCTTCTGAGAAAGCCAGGGCTGTTATCTCTCTGTGAACACACAATAACCCTCAGTGTTCAGGCATTTGCATATTATCTGATCTGCTCCAGGCACTGATGAAAAATTGACATGGCCAAACACCTTTGATCCACAGTGGCAGTTTGCCAATTTTCAACATGCCTGGAAAAAGAAAATCTAATTTACCGCAAACAACAAAGGTAGCCAGAAGTCACAGAGCTCTCCTCAAGCGGAGCTGAGGGGGATCATCAACACCAACACCACGCTCATTACATGGCATCCCATCACAGGCACAGCTCAAGGAATGAGTTCAGTGGCAGGTCAGCTTGACAGCTCCCAAAACGCCAGAGCAGGCAGATCATCAACACCAACAACACGCTCATTGTATGACATTCCAGTGAGCTGCTGAGATGCCAGAACAATCACAGGCACAGTGCAAGAAACAAGTTCAGTGGCAGGCCAGCTTGAGAGCTGCCAAAACGCCGGAGCATGCGGATCATCAATGCAAACAACACGCTCATTATATGGCATCCTTGCGAGCTGCTGAGATACCGCAACAATCACTGGCACAGCATGAGGAATGAGTTCAGTAGCATGCCAGCTTGATAGCTGTCGAAACGCCGGAGCAGGTGGATCATCAAAACCAACAGCACACTCATTATGTGGCATCCCAGCGAGCTGCTGAGATGCTGAAACAATCACAGGCATGGTGTGAGGAACAAGGTCAGCAGCAGAACAGCTTGAGAGCTGCTGAAATGCAGGCAAACCATCGATGGCAGCAATTTGCTGAATATAGGCGGATCATTGATGCCAACAACTCGCAGACGAAGTTGCGGGCAAAGGCTAGTCTATCTATAGAAACACATTGAGAAAGCAAGAAATTCCACAAACTAACTCTTGATATGGCACACCTACTAATTGAAAACCATTCCAGGTGACCACCTCGTGAAGCTGATTGAGAGAATACTAAGAGTGTGGAAAGATGTCATTATAAGGAGGCTACTTTGAAGAATGAAAAATATACTTTACTACTGATTCACAGACTTTTTCCTTTATAGTTTTCATGAATTAAAAGTGAATCTACAATCTAGAAAATAACAAAAAAAAACAAAACTGTCTTCTCCAGTGTACAGTCATGGCCAAAAGTTTTGAGAATGATACAAATATTAATTTTTACAAAGTCTACTGCTTCAGTTTTCCTAATGGCAATTTGCATATACTCCAGAATGTTATAAAGAGTGATCAGCTTAACAGCAATTACTTGCAAAGTCAATATTTGCCTAGAAAATGAACTTTATCTCCCAAAACACATTTCAACATCATTGCAGCCCTGCCTTAAAAGGACCAGCTAACATCGTTTCAGTGATTGCTCCATTAACACAGGTGTGGGTGTTGATGAGGACAGGGCTGGAGATCAATCTGTCATGATTAAGTAAGAATGACACCACTGGACACTTTAAAAGGAGGCTGGTGCTTGGCATCATTGTTTCTCTTCTGTTAACCATGGTTATCTCTAAAGAAACATGTGCAGTCATCATTGCACTGCACAAAAATGGCCTAACAGGGAAGAGTATCGCAGCTAGAAAGATTTCACCTCAGTCAACAATCTATCGCATCATCAAGAACTTCAAGGAGAGAGGTTCCATTGTTGGCAAAAAGGCTCCAGGGCGCCCAAAAAGACCAGCAAGCGCCAGGACCGTCTCTTAAAAGTGTTTAAGCTGCGGGATCGGGCTACCAGCAGTGCAGAGCTTGCTCAGGAATGGCAGCAGGCAGGCATGAGTGCATCTGCACGCCCTGTGAGTCGGAGACTCTTGGAGTAAGGCCTGGTCTCAAGGAGGGCAGCAAAGAAGCCACTTCTCTCCAGAAAAAAACATCAGGGACAGACTGATAATCTGCAAAAGGTACAGGGAGTGGACTGCTGAGGACTGGGGTAAAGTCATTTTCTCTGATGAATCCCCTTTTCGATTGTTTGGGACATCTGGAAAACAGCTTATTCGGAAAAGACGAGGTGAGCGCTACCACCAGTCTTGTCTCATGCCAACTGTAAAGCATCCTGAAACCATTCATGTGTGGGGTTGCTTCTCAGCCAAGGGAATCGGCTCTCTTAGGGCTCGTTCACACGGAGTTACGTCCCGCGAGATTTGGCACGTGTACACCGCGTGACCCTTTGCGTGCCGTACACGCTCCCATTCATTTCAATGGGAGCGGGGATCGTATGCGCCGCGCTAGTTTGCGGCCGTGCATTTATTCACGGCCGCAAACTAGCGCGGCGCATACGATCCCCGCTCCGATTGAAGTCAATGGGAGCGTGTACGGCACGCAAAGGGTCCCGTGGCGTACACGTGCCACATCACGCGGCACGTTACACCGTGTGAATGCACCCTTACAGTCTTGCCTAAAAACACAGCCATGAATAAAGAATGGTACCAGAATGTCCTCCAAGATCAACTTCTCCCAACCATCCAAGAGCAGTTTGGCGATCAACAATGCCTTTTCCAGCATGATGGAGCATCTTGCCATAAAGCAAAGGTGATAACTAAATGGCTCAGGGAACAAAACATAGAGATTTTGGGTCCATGGCCTGGAAACTCCCCAGATCTTAATCCCATTGAGAACTTGTGGTCAATCATCAAGAGACGGGTGGACAAACAAAAACCTACAAATTCTGACAAAATGCAAGCATTGATTGTGCAAGAATGGACTACTATCAGTCAGGATTTGGTCCAGAAGTTGATTGAGAGCATGCCAGGGAGATGGTTTTTTGCCGTTGGCGGGATTTGAGCACCAGGACTCCAGCGCTGCAAGGCTGCAGTGCTAATCACTGAGCCACCGTTTGACCGCTATGAATTACCATTATTTTATCAGCACATTACACATGTAAAGAACAAACTACTGTACAATATAATAGACATGCTATAGCCTTAGGTCTACAGTACAGAAAAGGGGAAATATCAAAGTCAGATAAGCCTTCAGTAAAGCGTTCTTCATCCATCATCATCATCTATCAGCTTCTACCCCAGAGGAAAACATCATGCAGATGGACAGATACTACTGCTGCTGTCACTTTGGGTTTTATTCTATACAATTACATGTTGAGTTCATAATTCATCAAGTCATCCATTTTGTACTTAATCCGATGTCACAAGATCCATATACTAATATACTATATATTAGGAGTCTTAATGCATATTAGTGAAGAGATTATCACCTTCAGACAGTAGAAAATAGAACTGAGTGAATGGAAGAGCCCATGACTCTAGATACGACTACACAGAATTTGTTTGTAGTCTGTAATCATGGAAACACATAGGTCAGCATAGAAGCTGTAGACAAATAACGTCATTTAAAAAAAAATAAAAATCTAGACTTGTGAAGTCGCAGCTACCAATGACCTACATGTCAGGGTAATCCTACTAATATTATAAATGTGAAAGTTTGTGGGTTTGGATGTTTGTGAGTTTGGATGTTTGTTCCTCTATCACAGCCAAACAGTTGAAGGTATTGGGCTGAAATTTTGCACACCGAGATAATTGTCAGGAAGGAAACATAGGCTACTTGGCAAATTTCCCACACTGCCGAAAAGGCCACCGTGACAGGCAAAACTGAGCCCCTCCACGGCAGGACCTGAGATGACGTCATCCCGGGTCTGTCAGCGGAGCTCCCATTGGTGCGCGCTGATGGGCCTGTGGAGCAGTGGCGCGTTCCGATAAGTCTGTGCCAGTCTGAGGGCCGCCTGGCTCTGCGGGGCCCACTGAGACCATCAGCAGCAGCAAGTGTTAGGCACAGTGCACGCAGCCACGCGGAAACGCAGCGCAACTCTGCAGGATAGACAGCAGCACTCGCCGGCTCGGTAAGTACCCTGGCAGTCTCCACAGTCCCAGTACGGCGGCCCACAGGCGTGCCCGCAAGTCAGGGTGTGCAGGGGGCCATGGCAGCACCGCGGGACTCACCTGTGCCAGCCGAGTAAGCATCACGCCAGACTGTAAGTTGCAGCTCCAGGTGACCGTGTGCAGGGACCCTGGCCGGCGGCAAGGGACAGTAGAATTTAGGTGTGGGGGGCCAACAAACAAGTCATTACAGGCCTAGAGTGCCTGGCCCACACTTTAGAGGTACAAGAAGGGTGCCCGGCCCTGCAGGACAAGTAGGGTGTTCAAGGGACTACTGGGGCATGCAAGTAGGGTGGCATGAGGCAGGAGGGCCCCGAGTACGGCTCAGGGAGCCACCGCAAGATGGAGGTTCGCGGGAGGAGGAAGGGACAGTGCTCTGGGGCCCACGGTAGATACAGGGAGTTGGCAGAAGGGGGGCAAAAAGCAACGCAGCGGCAAGGGAGATCCGCCTTCGTCCCCCACAATACAGCAGATGTGTGCGGTTCGCCGCCAACGACAACCCGCAGACGAAGTCACGGGCATATGCTAGTTCACAATAAATTTAATAGGTTTATAAGCATTTTTTGTGACTTTTTTTGTTCAAAAGCACTGTATCAGGCATTTTTTCTTATAAGGAAGTCTATGCAAAAAGGCCTGGACAGACAGGCATGGACAGAGTGGTGGCACTGGAGTGGCAGGATAATATATGTTATTTAGGTCAGTCTCTTTAATAATGCTTAACTTCTAGCTTCAATAGTTATGTTATATAGGTTCACATACAGGACATGGAGTGATAGGGCACACATGGTCTGGTTTCTAGCCATGGATCATGCATTAAAATAAGTGTTCTATAGTATATTGTAATAACTTCTAGCTTCCCCATCCGGGTCACACTGGAATAGGTCACTATTATATTGTATAATCTATACTCCCTTATAGTACAAATCATGCCCCGTAAAAACCAGCATTGGACTGGGGTGCCTATTCATTCAATGGGGTGCTTATTCATTCTAGGGACTCACAGTTTGGTTACTTACAAATATTGTCTAATAGACATTCACAAATCCCTAAAACTGTGTTGACACACATTTGTTTTAGTAATAGCTTGCTGTTTAGTCCTTGGTTTGGACTGTTCCTAACCCTGAGTCCCTGTCAGTAGCCTGCTGACTGGAGTTTGCCTTAAACTAGAGCCCTCTTAAATCTGTGAGCTGGGAATATGTGTTCACCCAATGGCAACAAACTTCAAGATGATTGGCACATGGGGACCCCAAAGCAACATTCAGAAGGAGGGACACAAAAAGGGAGGATACAGGTTGGCCTCATGTAATGGGCTGGGGGCCACCTTGGTTGGGGTATCCACCCTAGCTTAGGGCTAGAGGGTTTTCCTGGTCCCCTGTTGGCCAGTGTGAGCTTGGTTAGAACCAGGGCTGGCTCCAGGTTTTTATGGGCCCTTGGGCACCAGAGCCTCAGTGGGCCCCCTTGTGGAGGAGGTGGAAGTTGGGACACTGCGCACTGCTTCGGGTGACAAAGCAAGTGACGTCACGCAGGAGCGTGGCGTCACCTACGCCATACTTCCCAACTTTTGAAGAGTAAAAAGAGGGATAAGATGTGCGACAAGATGTGCGGCGCGCTGTGGCAAATTTGGCTCCGCCCGCTTTTATATTGACTCCGCCCATTCTCATTCATTTTTCATGTGCTCCCACACAGTATAATCCTCCTACAGTCACCCGTAAATTATATGCCCCCCTCCATCTCTCCCCTAGTTTCATATACACCCTTCCTCTGCCCCCATTTTCATGTTCCCCCTCCATCTCTGTCCCCAGTTTCATGCCGTTCTCCCCCCCTTCATCTGCCCACAGTTTCATGTCCCCCCCGTCTCTGCCCCAGTGTCATGCCGTCCCCCCCTTCATCTGACCCAGTGTCATGCCGTTCTCACCCCCCTTCATCTGCCCCAGTGTCATGCCATTCTCCCCCCTTCATCTTCCCCAGTGTCATGCCGTTCTCCCCCCCTTCATCTGCCCCAGTGTCATGCCGTTCTCCCCCCTTCATCTTCCCCAGTGTCAGGCCTTCCCCCCCCCTTCATTTGCCTCCAGTTTCATGGGCCCCCTTCATTATGTTCCACCTTAATGTTTAACACAAAACACTTACACTCACCTTCCAACGCTCCCCCGCCGCTCTCTTTGCTCTCACTCCACTCACATAGTTGTAGGCCCGATATGACGTCATCACATCGTGCCTACAAATGCAGAAGCCGGGCCGCAGCGTTAAAGCATGAGCTAAGCTGTGACAGCTCCTGCTTTAATCGCCTATGTATGTCCGACGGATGCCGATGAGCTGAAATCGGGACAGGCAAGTGCTGGGGTGGGCAAGTGCCGGGGGGCCCCCAGAGGCTCTGTGGGCCCCGGCACTTGCCGACTATGCCGTGCGCTGACGCCGGCCCTGGTTAGAACCCATACTCATAGACATATTATGGACCTATGTATTATGGAGCCATGCTGTGCTCATAGAATTTATTCAGAGGCACGCAGAGGTTTTGTAGCAAGTGGGACACACCATGTCATATAAGGGTATGTAAGACATGGGCAAGGGACAAGGGGGTAAATTATTTAGCTATATTGCTGTATGTTCTGGGTCTCCATAGGAGTCTTGCAGTGCAATGAATGATTGTCCGTCAGATAGCTATCACAATGAACCTTAGAACAAAGATGGGGTGCCTTGTGCATCCAGAGAGCATGCGCTAACCCTGGTCTAAGAGCACAATTCTGGATGACACTGCTTCTGAATTTTGCTAAGTTGTGGCCATGACCTTGCAATGGGACACACAACAGATAGGACGTATTTGGAAGGGTATCAATATTGATATAATATAAAAATAGAAACGTGCGTCTACAAGAGGAAATTCTTAGTAAGAAGCCATAGAGAAAATGAAGTAGTGGACTAAGAAGGAGATACATTCATCCACACGTCCCCTCCATAATGACAGGGAGCCATACAAAGGATCTCTTATCTGGCCACTTCTTTTCTAAGAATCAACAAGATGCACATTTACAAGGAACCTATTTAAAGACAGGCAGGATCACAGGATCAAAGGGGTACACAGTGGAAATGCATTTTTTAAGGTATATGTAAGTATAAGACGTCTGAGTGACTGCCAGTATTTGTGATCAGGCCTGTTAAATCTGCGGCCATGACTGATGTCAGTAAATGTTTTCTAGCCTATGGCAATGGGCTGGTGTTCTAAATGACTCATTATGAAAGCCAGGATGACTAATGTATTTATTGGAGACGCACAATGGCTTGAAAGTTTTTCCTTGTAATTCTGTTGACATGTTAACATTAAGCATAAAGAACAACATTAAAAGCTTGTAGAAAAAGAATAAAAAGTAAAAAGGAATAAGTAAAATGTTTTCACCAATCTTGCTGCATATAACATTAATCATATAATATCCAGACTGAAGACTATGCAATAGAAAACACAAAGAGCAGCGTCTTAATATAATGTTCTTGCTATTTTCATAGGAGCAGTACTGTAATAATACAACATTAAAAACTCTCTGTAATATGGTTCTATAATCAGATCAGTGATGCCATGTTCACCCATTGGTCACATGTCCTTGCTGCAAATAAATGGGGCCAGGCTGCAATACCAAGCACAACAACTAAAGAACGCATGGCGCTGTGTTTGATAAGTAGTGAAGAAGCCATAGCAATCAATACAATAGTCCCAGAAAATCACTGTAATCCTTCGAATGGAATAGACTGTTTTAGGTCAGCCTGTAATTTGGAATCTGGGACACTCTGTGGCCAAAAGTCACGAGAAAGCGTGTCCCAGTGCCGGTTGTGTCGGGTATGGCGCTCAAACAGTGTGATGCGATGCAGCCTGTATCACTAGTGTTGCCAGGATATCTGAGCAGTCTGTTGCAGACAGGTATCTCATACACATGGAAGCACGTCGCGAGTTAAGTGACTTTGAACGTGGGATGATAATCGGTGCCAGACGCATGGGGCATAGCATTTTGGAGATTACCCCAAAATTTGGGTTTCTGAGGTCAACAGTGTCTCGGGTGGACTGCAATATTGAAGAGACAACGTTGGCAGCTGCGTAAACCGGCACACCGGTAGACCATGAGTGTTCGATCAACGGATGTCACGTCACCTCCGCAGAGTCATAAGGGATTTCTAGATGGTCTACTGTGGGTCAAATCACCACCGAATTCTATATGGGGCACCAGGACCCCATTTCCACCAGGACTGTACGCTGAGAACTGCACCGCATAGTCTTCAACAGTTGACGCCCAACCCATGTCTCTTTGCTGATGCTGCAACACAGAGCTCGAAGACTGGCATGCGCATGTGACCATCATCATTGGACCATGGAACAGTGGCAGCATGTGGCATGGTCTGATGAATCATGGCTCCAGTTGTACAGAACTGATGGGTATGTGAGAGTATGGCGTATGCCCCATGAAGCCATGGATCCTGCATGCCAACAGGGACATGTCAAGGCAGGAGTGGCTCCGTCATGGTCTGGGCTATGCTCACATGGCCGCAATTGTACCTCATTGTCCAGGTGCAGGGATCAAAGACCGGTACTCGATATGTGCAACTTATGGCAGACCATCTGCACCCCCTTTCTGGTGTTGGAGTTCCCTGATGGGGATGCTGTGTACCAACAGGACAATGCAACATTTCATCACTCGTTGGTGGCACGGGACTGGCTTAATGAACACACCAGTGACCTCACAACCCTCGATTGGCCTTCCCACTTGCCCAACCTCAACCCCATAGAGCATTTATGGGATGCTTTGGATACCAGTGTCAATGGACCCAGTGCCAACTACACAGGATCAATTGTGGGCTGCAGTGCAGACTGCATGTATCAATATCCCCCCAGAACTCTTCCAACACCTTGTGGAGTCCATGCCTCATCATCTTGCTGCAGTTATCAGGGCTCGCGGAGGGGCAATCCTCTATTAACTGTACATCCGGTACCTTCTCATGACTTTTGGCCACTGAGTGTACAGTATATATATATATACTATGCTATAGACTGGTCTATAAATGTGTGGGTCCACCAGAATGAGTCCAGTGATTGGAATGGACAATCAGATTATTAACCGTATTGGACAATTATGGAATACGTTGGTGCCATGGAGGTAATGGAAGTTCCTAAATATTCAATTAAATGTGGTGTCAGATTAGGACAGCGGGAAGCCAGTGCATTTACTTATTATATTCTATCCTCAGCTGACAGCCGTATGCGTGGGTGCTCTGTTTCTCCCTTATGTAAGTGTTCTTTTATAAGTACTCAGTATTTAATAATCTAAAACTTCTGAAAACACAGCATTTGTTTCAGATAGGAAAATCTATAACCTCACAAAGCAGAAGAATGAATAGTTATAACCTCTTGTTTAGTCAGTCATTTAAAGGAGTTTTCCGACTTTTTCAGCCTATCATGAAAATAATATGAGATTGGTGGGCATACAATTCCCAGCACCCCTGCTGATCAGCTAACTTCGGACATTTGGTGCTCAGATAAGCCCTGCAACATTTTCTTACTAACTGCGAGGCAATGTCCATCAGTCTTGGGGTCCTTCTACATCTTAGTCCCATTCAAATGAATGGGCTTGAGCTTTAACACCAAGTACCTGGTATACAGTGAAATGGGCACAGCTCTCACTCAAGTGTCACCGCCCCTTCAATGTGATCGGTGGGCGTGCCAGGAGTTGGATCCCCACAAATGACCGATCCTAAGGATAGAAAATCAGTATAAAATCTCAGAAAACCTCTATTATTTCATCTGTCTAAAGATGTCCGTACACACTAAATGAACACTGGGCAAATTTGCCAAATTTGGACCATTTTATGTATATGGTAGTGTCCCAAACTTTTCCCAATGGCAGATGCTAGGGAAACGAAAGAGAGCATGATAGATTCCAACATGCCCGTTCCTTTCCTCTCAATAGGAGATAAGTAGCCAAAAGTGTCTGGCAGTGGAGTACTACCTTAAACCCATTTGAGACACATACATGCTTGGCCAAGTCAAGTGAGCATGTGAAATAGAGGGACTTACAGGGGGGTTAGACAGCTATATAGATGTTTGGAAACCTTTATGTTTCATGTACTTTTCTATTACTGTCCTCTAATCCAGAATATTTCATATTTATAATTATAAATTGATTTTTGGTGATTTATGGAATTAACTGATCATAGACCAAAGATTGCTAGTGATCCAATGATTATTTCACCAACGACCCAGTCCATTTGGCTATGGCTTGGCCTGATATAGGAGATAGTAATGGAATACTAACGGCACAGTCATTTCATAGGAAACAAATGATGGAACAAGTATTAAGATTAGTGGGCCACAGGGTCAGGTTGAGCCAACAGGTTACTAGACAACTTTGAGATGGGTCCAAACTCTGACATAAAAATAGACCTTAATGTGTAAGTCATAAACCCATCCTTCACCATCCAGTTGAAGATAAACTTTGTAATATTATTTTATTCAAGAAACATGTCTTTTTTTCACTTATTTTCCTCTTTCTGACACTAATCAAATCTAAATACATAGAAGTCTATGGAGAGGGAAAAGGGAGGAGGAGAGCTCATCAAAGCAGAGAGACATCTGTACTATAGAGAGATGGTTTTCTTGCACAACACAGCTGGGTTATCAGGAATTACTATCCAGCCTTCTCCTGACAGAAGTGACTCGTATACTGCAACAGATGGTCTGTTATCTCACTCCTTCTCCTCCTCCCCCTGCCCTCTCCATAGACTCCATTGTAAACTGCCCCTAAAATTGCTCAGATAAGAAGTAAAGACAGGAGTAATTCTTAAAAACTCAGGCACTTTTCTTTAGTGAAGTATATTGGAAAGTTTGTTTTCTTCCACTTATGCTTAAAGGGATCCTATCGTTCAAACAAGCGGCCATTTTTCTTGTGGCTACGGGCATGTGCAGTCAGCTCTGCCCAAGGCCTACAAGTTTGCCCACCTGCACCGGAAGAAGACTTGTGAAGAGGACGTTCCTGAAGAAGATGGAGGCGTCGCTGGAGAGTTCTCTTGCAGCATTGTAGACGCCCCCAGTGCTGTTTCAGTGGTGGGGCCTGCCCTCAGTGCAGCGAGAGAACTCATTTGCATACTGACAATAACTGGGATTTCAAGCGAACAGCGGCGTGGAGAAGACATCGAAAGTTAGGAGAAGAATAGCTTTTCTTAAGGCTACTCCTACGTGTTAGTGAGAAAGAAATGTGTTTGAATGATAGGATCCCTTTAAGTACAATATGGCCCCAAAGGTCCAACAAAAGACAACCCTGTTTGACTTTGGATTTATTCACCTACCACTAGGGAAATGTATTAGATGTTACTCTTGAATGTAACAAAGATTGTAATGAAATCGTGCAAGTGTCAAACACATGTTCTGTCTCGATAGAGGATGGGCCCTCTGAATCATTTCCTCTAGTGGGCCCAAGGAGCCCCCGCCTGATGCTGGTGGGCTGCAACATATAAGAAATTATGCTAATTTAATTCTGTTTTGCTGAATTTTTCCTAGAAAATTGAAATGGGAGGTAATAGAAGATACAGTTTGGGGGGTACAAATGGTGCGGCCTCAGGAACTACACTATAAAAACATATTTAGACCACATAAGCCTCTTACAATGCCTGTATTATTGGCCAATTAAAGATTATCGTGACCGCTACGCTTCTTTATGTAATATGGCTGCAAGCAGAGTTTTTAGAGCATTTTGTAGGGTGTGATAAGTTAATAACATACTGTGACCAAAGCAAAGAAGTGCTACTTTATGCAAGCATCTGATAACAAGCAATGTCAGATTCTTTAACTAATAACTACTTTGTTTCGAGCCCTTTGAACTAAAACTGGTCATGCATAGTCAATAGCTTGTGGTCTATGGAGTGCTAATACGATAATAATGTATTAGATAAACTGAAGCAGTGTGGAGCGCGCCCATTGTCTGTAATCATATGTTCATCACATTGCTTTCCATGAAAGTGGTGATAAAAGCTAAAAATATGAACTTTTAGGAGTATTCAAGAATATACAGTATATGAAGCTGGAGAAACAATGGTCCAAGACTCAAAGAACTTTCTTAGACTTTTACAGTCCTGACACTATAAATGTTGAGAGTAGGACCAGAGCCTCCAAAGCGTTCGGCCCTCTTCTTGCTGCACTCCTGAGTCTGCTGCTTCTGGGTCTTGGATGACAGGTTGGAACCTCCGCAGTGATGTGCGGGGGTTACTGGTCTCCTCCTGAGCCGGACAGGGGACTTCTAGTTTCGGCCTAAGCCTATTTAAGGAGGGCTCTGGCTCCAGACTGCCATTGGCTATTCAGTGTTTCCTAGTGTTCCTGATAGTAAGCATTTCTCTCCTGTTCTGATTGCTTGTGCTCTGACCCTTTGCATTGGCCTCTGACCTTGCCTTTGCCTCCTGATTCTGTACTGTGCCTGCTCCCATTTATGACCCTGGCTTGCCTTTAGACCTCTGCTCCTTGAATACCGATTTTGTACTTCTCCACCACTTCTGTTACCAAGTCGCCATGCCTGACCTTCTCTTTTGGATTTCCCACTGCGTTGCCCTCTTGTTGATGAACCCGGACCGTATGACTACTCTTGACTCTCTGCTTCCATCCGCTGACCACCCACCACAGCCTTCTGGTTCCCTAGACCTAAACTGCAACTCAAGACATCTGCTAGTAACAGTCTGGTTTACTATGATTTGTGGTGCGCAGTGTTTTTGGAATTTCCCGACCCGTACCGTTCTGCCCAGTATTGCAACTAAGTCCATCCCCACCATCTGGGGCTCTGGTGAACACCATTGTGAGGTTGGAGTTGGTACTGCCCGGGGGGTGTTGGGCACAGAGCGCTGTATTTACCATTCAGATCATTGTATCTAGTGCTAGTTCTCATTATTGACTCAGAACTGCATCTGCTATCCTAACAGTAGAGAATCGAAATCTGGCCATAAACATAAAGATGCATCCTTCCATACTAGAGATGGGTGATCCTTCCAAGATTTGTTTAGTTTTGAGGTCGGGTGGCTCAGGTCCCTGATTCATTTTGGATTGAACAACCACAGAGCCCTGAGCAAACCCGACATCCCCCAACCAAACATCAGCCATCTGCCAAGCCAAAACCCCCAACATGCCCTGAACAAGGCTCAAATAAAAGGAGCCATTGAGAGAGACAAAGAGCGGTACATCGAGGAATGGAGAAGCACAATAAATAACTCCAAGAAACTCACCGTGCACCAGTCATTGCAAAGGGACTACACCATGGCCACCTACTTGGAGAGAATACGCCACCCCAAACACAGACAGACCCTGAGCCGGTACAGACTGAGTGCCCACAGCCTGGAGATGGAGACGGGGCAACACAGGCAGACGTACAAGCCACGGGAGAACAGACTGTGCCAGCACTGTGACCAGGTGGTCCTAGAAGACGAGACCCACTTCCTGCTACACTGCACCAAATACTCAGCTGTGAGCTTTTCACTATACAACATATAGTATACTATGTGAATATACTGTATGAATATATATGCATAAAGTTTGCCTTTGTTTTTGGAATTCCAAACCTACTGATAAGGTCTCGCAGCAAGAACCCCAGGAGACTAAACATGTTTTGAAGTCATTAAAGCCAACTTATTTATGAAGAATAAGAACTACAGAAATCTTTTCATCAGACGTCAATTGGGATTTTGCTGCAGTTTAGGCAACATAATACAGTGGAAGAAATGTATATTTTGCTCCATTAAACGTCCTTACTCATGTCGCTCTTAAAGGTAAACACACGGCTCTTTCTAGAATCAACATAGAAATGAAATGCAAACATCGAGCGCTTTTAGTAGCCAATGTAAAGTCAGTCTAGTCAAGAAAATGCCTTCAGTTATCTTTGGTGGGGTTTGGTCTGCAGGTTAAATGAACCAAGCGCAATTCTTTGTCTAACATTGCAGTATAGCGTGGCTGAATATGTAATTGGTAGGCAACAAAGCTCCTATTTCTGTTTCTCATATGTAATCTCCAAGGGTAATCCTTAGGCAAATGGTAGAGTTATACATTGGGCTCCTTTGGACCCATTGGAACCATCATCATCATACTGTATATAAATGAATGTTCTGCACCAGAGGAAACTAATCCATGATACAATTTTATATAAGATATTCTTCATGAAATTCTTTCTATGGTGAAATTGAATAGCTGAACAAAAATATCCAGATCTGATACATGACTGATGCCAACGGTGCCAGGAGGATCTTGTGCCTTATAATGGGACACTTGGTTTCTGACATAATAGAAAAGCTATCTCATCTGGTTGCGCTCTTCTTTCAGAATTGATGGAATATGCAATGGAGGCTTCACTAGCAACTTCGTACGCAAATGTGACCAGCGCCTAAAACATACAAATTAAACTGGTTAAAGGGAGTCTGTCAGCAGCACACAGACATTTCAGTCCAACCCTGCACACATAGGTTAGGATCACCTGGATCACTGTTTTGCTTTGTGAATCAGTAGTGTTGCTCAGATATCGCTGTTTTGGCAATATGTTGAGCTCTTTGGAGCAACAAGTGCATTGACACTTAGCTCATTGTGCAACGGCCTCATTGCGCCAAAGAACTAATTTGTTACTCCATGAAAATAGACAAAAATAGGACATGACCTCCATTTTGATGGTCCCTATTCAAATTCAGTGAAATTAATGCAGCCATGATGTTGTGTGATTATAAGGTAACTTATGTATCTGCAGGGCTGGGTTGATATGCTGGTTCTGGTGACACTAACCTATCTATCTGCAGGGCCTGGTTGATATGCTGGGTCTGGTGACACTAACCTATCTATCTGCAGGGCTGGAGTGATATGCTGGTTCTGGTGACACTAACCTATCTATCTGCAGGGCTGGATTGATATGCTGGTTCTGGTGACACTAACCTATCTATCTGCAGGGCTGGATTGATATGCTGGGTCTGGTGACACTAACCTATCTATCTGTAGGGCTGGGTTGATATGCTGGGTTTTGGTAACCCTAACTAGAGATGAGCGAACACTAAAATGTTCGAGGTTCGAAATTCGATTCGAACAGCCGCTCACTGTTCGAGTGTTCGAATGGGTTTCGAACCCCATTATAGTCTATGGGGAACATAAACTCGTTAAGGGGGAAACCCAAATTCGTGTCTGGAGGGTCACCAAGTCCACTATGACACCCCAGGAAATGATACCAACACCCTGGAATGACACTGGGACAGCAGGGGAAGCATGTCTGGGGGCATAAAAGTCACTTTATTTCATGGAAATCCCTGTCAGTTTGCGATTTTCGCAAGCTAACTTTTCCCCATAGAAATGCATTGGCCAGTGCTGATTGGCCAGAGTACGGAACTCGACCAATCAGCGCTGGCTCTGCTGGAGGAGGCGGAGTCTAAGGTCGCTCCACACCAGTCTCCATTCAGGTCCGACCTTAGACTCCGCCTCCTCCGGCAGAGCCAGCGCTGATTGGCCGAAGGCTGGCCAATGCATTCCTATGCGAATGCAGACTTAGCAGTGCTGAGTCAGTTTTGCTCAACTACACATCTGATGCACACTCGGCACTGCTACATCAGATGTAGCAATCTGATGTAGCAGAGCCGAGGGTGCACTAGAACCCCTGTGCAAACTCAGTTCACGCTAATAGAATGCATTGGCCAGCGCTGATTGGCCAATGCATTCTATTAGCCCGATGAAGTAGAGCTGAATGTGTGTGCTAAGCACACACATTCAGCACTGCTTCATCAAGCCAATACAATGCATTAGCCAGTGCTGATTGGCCAGAGTACGGAATTCGGCCAATCAGCGCTGGCTCTGCTGGAGGAGGCGGAGTCTAAGGTCGCTCCACACCAGTCTCCATTCAGGTCCGACCTTAGACTCCGCCTCCTCCGGCAGAGCCAGCGCTGATTGGCCGAAGGCTGGCCAATGCATTCCTATGCGAATGCAGACTTAGCAGTGCTGAGTCAGTTTTGCTCAACTACACATCTGATGCACACTCGGCACTGCTACATCAGATGTAGCAATCTGATGTAGCAAAGCCGAGGGTGCACTAGAACCCCTGTGCAAACTCAGTTCACGCTAATAGAATGCATTGGCCAGCGCTGATTGGCCAATGCATTCTATTAGCCCGATGAAGTAGAGCTGAATGTGTGTGCTAAGCACACACATTCAGCACTGCTTCATCAAGCCAATACAATGCATTAGCCAGTGCTGATTGGCCAGAGTACGGAATTCGGCCAATCAGCGCTGGCCAATGCATTCTATTAGCCCGATGAAGTAGAGCTGAATGTGTGTGCTAAGCACACACATTCAGCACTGCTTCATCAAGCCAATACAATGCATTAGCCAGTGCTGATTGGCCAGAGTACGGAATTCGGCCAATCAGCGCTGGCTCTGCTGGAGGAGGCGGAGTCTAAGGTCGCTCCACACCAGTCTCCATTCAGGTCCGACCTTAGACTCCGCCTCCTCCGGCAGAGCCAGCGCTGATTGGCCGAAGGCTGGCCAATGCATTCCTATGCGAATGCAGACTTAGCAGTGCTGAGTCAGTTTTGCTCAACTACACATCTGATGCACACTCGGCACTGCTACATCAGATGTAGCAATCTGATGTAGCAGAGCCGAGGGTGCACTAGAACCCCTGTGCAAACTCAGTTCACGCTAATAGAATGCATTGGCCAGCGCTGATTGGCCAATGCATTCTATTAGCCCGATGAAGTAGAGCTGAATGTGTGTGCTAAGCACACACATTCAGCACTGCTTCATCAAGCCAATACAATGCATTAGCCAGTGCTGATTGGCCAGAGTACGGAATTCGGCCAATCAGCGCTGGCCAATGCATTCTATTAGCCCGATGAAGTAGAGCTGAATGTGTGTGCTAAGCACACACATTCAGCACTGCTTCATCAAGCCAATACAATGCATTAGCCAGTGCTGATTGGCCAGAGTACGGAATTCGGCCAATCAGCGCTGGCTCTGCTGGAGGAGGCGGAGTCTAAGGTCGCTCCACACCAGTCTCCATTCAGGTCCGACCTTAGACTCCGCCTCCTCCGGCAGAGCCAGCGCTGATTGGCCGAAGGCTGGCCAATGCATTCCTATGCGAATGCAGACTTAGCAGTGCTGAGTCAGTTTTGCTCAACTACACATCTGATGCACACTCGGCACTGCTACATCAGATGTAGCAATCTGATGTAGCAGAGCCGAGGGTGCACTAGAACCCCTGTGCAAACTCAGTTCACGCTAATAGAATGCATTGGCCAGCGCTGATTGGCCAATGCATTCTATTAGCCCGATGAAGTAGAGCTGAATGTGTGTGCTAAGCACACACATTCAGCTCTACTTCATCGGGCTAATAGAATGCATTGGCCAGCGCTGATTGGCCAGAGTACGGAACTCGACCAATCAGCGCTGGCTCTGCTGGAGGAGGCGGAGTCTAAGGTCGGACCTGAATGGAGACTGGTGTGGAGCGATCTTAGACTCCGCCTCCTCCAGCAGAGCCAGCGCTGATTGGCCGAATTCCGTACTCTGGCCAATCAGCACTGGCTAATGCATTGTATTGGCGTGATGAAGCAGTGCTGAATGTGTGTGCTTAGCACACACATTCAGCTCTACTTCATCGGGCTAATAGAATGCATTGGCCAGCGCTGATTGGCCGAATTCCGTACTCTGGCCAATCAGTGCTGGCCAATGCATTCTATTAGCTTGATGAAGCAGAGTGTGCACAAGGGTTCAAGCGCACCCTCGGCTCTGATGTAGGAGAGCCGAGGGTGCACTTGAACCCTTGTGCACCCTCAGCTCTGCTACATCAGAGCCGAGGGTGCGCTTGAACCCTTGTGCACACTCTGCTTCATCAAGCTAATAGAATGCATTGGCCAGCGCTGATTGGCCAATGTATTCTATTAGCCTGATGAAGTAGAGCTGAATGTGTGTGCTAAGCACACACATTCAGCTCTACTTCATCGGGCTAATAGAATGCATTGGCCAGCGCTGATTGGCCAGAGTACGGAACTCGACCAATCAGCGCTGGCTCTGCTGGAGGAGGCGGAGTCTAAGATCGCTCCACACCAGTCTCCATTCAGGTCCGACCTTAGACTCCGCCTCCTCCAGCAGAGCCAGCGCTGATTGGCCGAATTCCGTACTCTGGCCAATCAGCACTGGCTAATGCATTGTATTGGCTTGATGAAGCAGTGCTGAATGTGTGTGCTTAGCACACACATTCAGCTCTACTTCATCGGGCTAATAGAATGCATTGGCCAATCAGCGCTGGCCAATGCATTCTATTAGCGTGAACTGAGTTTGCACAGGGGTTCTAGTGCACCCTCGGCTCTGCTACATCAGATTGCTACATCTGATGTAGCAGTGCCGAGTGTGCATCAGATGTGTAGTTGAGCAAAACTGACTCAGCACTGCTAAGTATGCATTCGCATAGGAATGCATTGGCCAGCCTTCGGCCAATCAGCGCTGGCTCTGCCGGAGGAGGCGGAGTCTAAGGTCGGACCTGAATGGAGACTGGTGTGGAGCGACCTTAGACTCCGCCTCCTCCAGCAGAGCCAGCGCTGATTGGCCGAATTCCGTACTCTGGCCAATCAGCACTGGCTAATGCATTGTATTGGCTTGATGAAGCAGTGCTGAATGTGTGTGCTTAGCACACACATTCAGCTCTACTTCATCGGGCTAATAGAATGCATTGGCCAATCAGCGCTGGCCAATGCATTCTATTAGCGTGAACTGAGTTTGCACAGGGGTTCTAGTGCACCCTCGGCTCTGCTACATCAGATTGCTACATCTGATGTAGCAGTGCCGAGTGTGCATCAGATGTGTAGTTGAGCAAAACTGACTCAGCACTGCTAAGTCTCTGCATTCGCATAGGAATGCATTGGCCAGCCTTCGGCCAATCAGCGCTGGCTCTGCCGGAGGAGGCGGAGTCTAAGGTCGGACCTGAATGGAGACTGGTGTGGAGCGATCTTAGACTCCGCCTCCTCCAGCAGAGCCAGCGCTGATTGGTCGAGTTCCGTACTCTGGCCAATCAGCGCTGGCCAATGCATTCTATTAGCCCGATGAAGTAGAGCTGAATGTGTGTGCTTAGCACACACATTCAGCTCTACTTCATCAGGCTAATAGAATACATTGGCCAATCAGCGCTGGCCAATGCATTCTATTAGCTTGATGAAGCAGAGTGTGCACAAGGGTTCAAGCGCACCCTCGGCTCTGATGTAGCAGAGCTGAGGGTGCACAAGGGTTCAAGTGCACCCTCGGCTCTCCTACATCAGAGCCGAGGGTGCGCTTGAACCCTTGTGCAGCCTCGGCTCTGCTACATCAGAGCCGAGGGTGCGCTTGAACCCTTGTGCACACTCTGCTTCATCAAGCTAATAGAATGCATTGGCCAGCACTGATTGGCCAGAGTACGGAATTCGGCCAATCAGCGCTGGCCAATGCATCCCTATGGGAAAAAGTTTATCTCACAAAAATCACAATTACACACCCGATAGAGCCCCAAAAAGTTATTTTTAATAACATTCCCCCCTAAATAAAGGTTATCCCTAGCTATCCCTGCCTGTACAGCTATCCCTGTCTCATAGTCACAAAGTTCACATTCTCATATGACCCGGATTTGAAATCCACTATTCGTCTAAAATGGAGGTCACCTGATTTCGGCAGCCAATGACTTTTTCCAATTTTTTTCAATGCCCCCAGTGTCGTAGTTCCTGTCCCACCTCCCCTGCGCTGTTATTGGTGCAAAAAAGGCGCCAGGGAAGGTGGGAGGGGAATCGAATTTTGGCGCACTTTACCACGTGGTGTTCGATTCGATTCGAACATGGCGAACACCCTGATATCCGATCGAACATGTGTTCGATAGAACACTGTTCGCTCATCTCTAACCCTAACCTATCTATCTGCAGGGCAGGGTTGATATGCTGGGTCTGGTGACACTAACCTATCTATCTGCAGGGCTGGGTTGATATGCTGGGTTCTGGTGACACTAACCTATCTATCTGCAGGGCTGGGTTGATATGCTGGGTTCTGGTGACCCTAACCTATCTATCTGCAGGGCTGAGGTGATATGCTGGTTCTGGTGATACTAACCTATCTATCTGCAGGGCTGGATTGATATGCTGGTTCTGGTGACACTAATCTATCTATCTGCAGGGCTGGATTGATATGCTGGGTCTGGTGACACTAACCTATCTATCTGCAGGGCAGGGTTGATATGCTAGGTTCTGGTGACACTAACCTATTTATCTGTAGGGCTGGGTTGATATGCTAGGTTCTGGTGACACTAACCTATTTATCTGTAGGGCAGGGTTGATATGCTAGGTTTTGGTAACCCTAACCTATCTATCTGCAGGGCAGGGTTGATATAATGGGTTCTGGTGACACTAACCTATCTATCTGCAGGTCTGGGTTGATATGCTGGGTTCTGGTAACCATAACCTATCTATCTGCAGGACTGGGTTGATATGTTGGGTTCTGATGACCCTAACCTATCTATCTGCAGGGCTGGGTTGATATGCTGGTTCTGGTGACCCTAACCTATCTATCTGCAGGGCTGGGTTGATATGCTGGGTTCTGGTGACCCTAACCTATCTATCTGCAGGGCTGGGTCATATGCTGGTGCTGGTGACACTAACTTATCTATCTGCAGGGCTAGGGTAACATGCTGGTTCTAGTGACCCTAACCTATCTATCTGCAGGGCCTGGTTGATATGCTGGGTTCTGGTAACCCTAACCTACAGTCCTATGAAAATGTTTGGGCACCCCTATTAATTTTAATCATTTTTAGTTCTAAATATTTTGGTGTTTGCAACAGCTATTTGAGTTTGATATATCTAATAACTGATGGACACAGTAATATTTCAGGATTGAAATGAGGTTTATTGTACTAACAGAAAATGTGCAATATGCATTAAACCAAAATTTGAGCGGTGCAAAAGTATGGGCACCTCAACAGAAAAGTGACATAAATATTTAGTAGATCCTCCTTTTGCAAAGATAACAGCCTCTAGTCGCTTCCTGTAGCTTTTAATCAGTTCCTGGATCCTGGATGAAGGTATTTTGGACCATTCCTCTTTACAGAACAATTCAAGTTCAGTTAAGTTAGATGGTCGCCGAGCATGGACAGCCCGCTTCAAATCATCCCACAGATGTTCAATGATATTCAGGTCTGGGGACTGGGATGGCCATTCCAGAACATTGTAATTGTTCCTCTGCATGAATGCCTGAGTCGATTTGGAGCGGTGTTTTGGATCATTGTCTTGCTGAAATCTCCATCTCCGGTGTAACTTCAACTTCGTCACTGATTCTTGAACATTATTCTCAAGAATCTGCCGATACTGAGTGGAATCCATGCAACCCTCAACTTTAACAAGATTCCCGGTGCCGGCATTGGCCACACAGCCCCAAAGCATGATGGAACCTCCACCAAATTTTACAGTGGGTAGCAAGTGTTTTTCTTGGAATTCTGTTTTTTTTGGACACCATGCATAACGCCTTTTTGTATGACCAAACAACTCAGTCTTTATTTCATCAGTCCACAGGACCTTCTTCCAAAATGAAGCTGGCTTGTCCAAATGTGCTTTTGCATACCTCAGGTGACTCTGTTTGTGGCATACTTGCAGAAACGGCTTCTTTCTCATCACTCTCCCATACAGCTTCTCCTTGTGCAAAGTGCGCTGTATTGTTGACCGATGCACAGTGACACCATCTGCAGCAAGATGATGCTGCAGCTCTTTGGAGGTGCTCTGTGGATTGTCCTTGACTGTTCTCACCATTCTTCTTCTCTGCCTTTCGGATATTTTTGTTGGCCTGCCACTTCTGGGCTTAACAAGAACTATCCCTGTGGTCTTCCATTTCCTTACTATGTTCCTCACAGTGGAAACTGACAGGTTAAATCTCTGAGACAACTTCTTGTATCCTTCCCCTGAACAACTATGTTGAACAATCTTTGTTTTCAGATCATTTGAGAGCGGTCTGTCCATGCTCGGCGACCATCAAACTTAACTGAACTTGAATTGTTTTGTAAAGAGGAATGGTCCAAAATACCTTCATCCAGGATCCAGGAACTGATTAAAAGCTACAGGAAGCGACTAGAGGCCATTAATATCTAGGAAGTCCTTGATCTTAAAATTATCTTTCATGACCAAAAGGAGCAGGTAAAGAAGTTCCTTCGATACTGGTCAGGCTGGATTCACACCTGTGATCACTGCCCATTTAGGAAATCCGTCCCCCATTTTGCTTGAAAAATGTGGAGAGAAAACTAGCAGGACGTATCTCTCTGCATTTTAATGGCGGAAACCGGGTGGACCCCATTACAGTCTATGGGGTCTCTGGATTTCTGCTTTTTAAGCGGATTGGGTTTCTGTTTTTTGAGTCCCCGAAGAACGGAAGCCTGAGCACAGGTGTGAACCTAGCACTTCAGAAGGAATCCATGATGGTTTGATATGCGGTGTCCTAGTAAAATATTCCCTTTAATATCTATAGTAGATATATTACACACACAACACATACTATAATGTTGTATAACACAAAAAAGTCTAAGTCATTTACAACCATGGATATAAAATGACAGCAAATGATGTAAGATTAATTACGTAGAATATGTACTCTACCCAAAATCAAGTAAAAACACCATAAATATATACGACCTGCACTCCACACCTAGTATAATCCTTACCTAAGGCTCGTCTTCTGGGAGGAAATCAATTACAATGCGCTAGAAATGATTTATCCTAATAACACATCCCGGCTTCCTATTTACCGCCACTATGGCTATTGCTTTATAATTATGTTCATATTTTTCTTAGCACGCAAGAACAAACAATGGGCATATTATATGAAGCATAAATACATCGGGGCGATTATATGGCGGCACAGGATTTATAATTACTAAATACCAGATAACTGCTTCCTAAATGTTCCTGCTCTTTAAGCGGCTTCATTTATAATTTAAGGAGCTGACAACTTTCCTGGGCTCCTTTATTTTATCTTGTCTGGAATAACTGAAGAGTAACTTGGTGAAAGGCTTTTTATTTTTCATTAGCCTTAAATCCCGCCAACAATTAATGTGCCCAATTTGATTATAAACTGCACAAATTAAACAATAAAGAGCTGTCTAATGAGAAATTAATTATGGGAAACAGAAGAGGAGCCGTGCTGGATAAGAGTAATAAGTTATGGCCTATGGCAGGAGATGTCAGGCTTTAAAAGAGACAAAGAGGCCTTGCTTCAATGTGTGGCGGTGCTGATAGGAGTCCTCACAGATCACTAGATCCAGAAGCCATAAGACGACGGTAATTGAAACTACCAAAATCAATAGTGCTGACAACCTTAATTAAATTAAATATGTCTCTGATGGGCTCAAACAGCACGCCGACGGACCACTTGACCCTTTCCCCGAGCTCGGCTTGATATAATGTAACAGGCTGCATGATGAATTTCACCCCTGAGGACAGTTAGCACACACAAGCTACCAGAAAATTACCCGGAGAGCGATAGCCCCTGCTTCTTAACAAATGCTCCGGCCTCCCTGAAGTCTGGAGATCAAGGCCCGCCGAGGGGGCTTCAGTGTTTTGAGCTGGAAGATTGCCTTACAATTGTTTGTTGTGCTCCCTTCGAAATATGATGCGCTGGAAAAGAAACTTTGACACCCTGGATTGTAAGATTATACACAAGCGTATACGATTCTGAATCGTGTCTGGGTTTCTCAGGCCGAGGAGGCTTAAAAATGAAGATGTGAGCCAGGCAATGGTGTATGTAATAATATAGGTCACTATGGATATGATCATGATGCTTTCAATAAACATTTAGTGGTCATTGTTTTGATCAATGAGTCTATGTGTGACCTATGGGTTATGGGTATTGATACAGTTAAAGGAACACTCCATTTGATGCCTAGTACAGGGACTGAGACCCCATGCATATGACCGACATCTAATGTGGGACTGAGTTTGCAGTGGAATACAGTTGGATGGCACTGAGTAATATCTGAGTATCATCCAAGTCAATGGGGGTGTCGTCAGATCCATTTCATTATGAAACAGATGATTGTAGAGTACAGTAGGTCCTATCCTGCTCCATGTCATCAGAATGGATTGGAAGGCCCCATAGATGTGAATGCATCACAGAATACACTCGAACCTGATCTGACTGCATTCTGCTGGCCCATATCGGATGCCCGATGACACTTAGTCGTGTATATGGGGTCTAAAGGCCCTATATGTACAACGTTCAGAAGTAGGCTATAAGTGACAGCCAATTCCTTTTACAGGCCCTAGACCGGCACACTGATGAGGGAGTCCCATTGATGTAATGTTGTTGGGTCCCTAAGGACTAGTTCACACGGGCACAGAGGGGGCGGATTATGGTGCGGAATCCATGTCATAATCTGCCCCCTCACAATGGTGGTCTATGGAGACCGCTAGCGTTCTTTTTTCCGCTAGCGGCATGTTCCGTCTCGTGGCAGCAACCTCCGGAGTCGACCCATTCATTTGAGCCTACTCCGGAGGGGGAAGCTGCAACTGTCGGAAGCCGCGACAGTCGTGGCGGCTCCCTGCGTCACTCTCGGTGCCAAAATCCGCCCTTCCGCTCCCCGTGTGAACGGGGCACATTGGTATAACTGGGTAGAGGGCCCACTCAGATGTGTTTACCCACCAGTTCCAGACCCCTAACTATGTCTCAGAAGGCATTCTTTTATCTACAAACTTCTAATTCCAGTGTATTTGTTACTATAGCATCATATTCATTATTCTGGATATTGGGAAATTCATATTCATACAGTTAAAGGGACACTCCATCTAATGACTAGGGCCTAAAGGCCCCATATGTGCAGCGAACAAGGGCAGTACAGAATAGGTCCAAAATGGGAGCCTGGCTGATCATAGTGGCTTATGCAAAAAAATCCTGTTATAAGGGGTTGTACTGAGGTGATAGTATTGGGTACTCCAGGATGCACCCTGCTACTTGTCTCGCTTGTGATGATGTTCAGGGGTGCACTTGGTGTTGGATTCAAATGAAGCACAGGAGATAGGATGGCAGCAGAAACAGGGACTGTCACAATGCCATTACACCCCACAAGACTCAGCCCCGGGCTGCCGATGTCATTCAGGAGGCCGAAGATGACAGAGCGGACAACCACACAGGAAACCACGATGAAGTCCAGGAGAGGTGAGTATGACTGCTTGTTATGTTTCGGCACCTCTTCTGGGCATCTGCTTCATTTAACCTTCAGGTCTTAAAACACCCCAGAGTATAATATCTGTTTGCTATGAACATGGTCAGCCTGAAGCAAATATTCCTGGTGGACCTTGCAAATATTCATAACTCTCATGACGCAGTTGCTTCCAACATCCATACTATACCAGGCATGGAGCTCTGTAACGTGTATAATGGCCAGGCACCATTACTGCAGTTCTTCTCCTATTGACTACAAAAATCCTAGACAACCCCTTTAATGCCATCCAATTGCCTTCCGTCCTCCATTAACTTCAATAGGGGACTATGTTCCATTCTGTTCTCTTGTCATGGAGCCAGAAGATCCTCTGTCTGAACACCTCCCTTGTGTGCATGAGGGCATAGACTGCCAGAATTTATGAGGCCAGGCTGTATTAACCCTTTAAGTGCACATGATCGTTTGCTTGTTAATACTTGGCGACTTTTTTTTCACATTTTCCTTCCACGCCTTCCAAAATTCATACCATTTTTCTAACAGCTAAGTGAGGGCTTATTCTTTGCGTGACGAGCTGTACTTTCATTTTGCACCATATTGAGGTACATTATTGTGACATCTTTGGTTTACTTGATCATCTACTTTAGATGATGTACTTTAAAATACGATGGTGTCAGATAAAGCAATCCTATATATCTTACACTGGAGTACCGTGGACTTTGAGATAAAATAATAAGAGATGACTGAAAGTTTGTAACGAATCAGACTTGATGCGAATTTGCCAAAAATTTTGGGTTCAGCTCAGATTCATTTCACCAATTCATGGCTTCACCCACCTGTTTAGTTCGGGCTGAACTTCACAGGTTCCAACCGGAACTGCTATATTAAACTCTGGGGTCTCTTCTGGCCCCGGAATATAAAAAGCAGATCAGCAGAGAGGTGAGTAAACATAACAAGGACTCTTACCTCTCCTTGACTTTGATGCGGCATCCGGTAGTTCCTCAACATCCTCTTCAGGCCTCTTCTGGCATCCTGAATGATGTCGGCAACAACAGGGGATCATTGAGGCCCATGGCTGGGCCGCAGAGGTTATGTGGGGCATGTTCATGTCATGACACATAGACACAAGGGAATGCCTGACATAGCAATGGCGCCAAGGAGAGTTGAGTAAGACTGTTTTTTATATTCGCTCATTTTCTCTGGGTTGGGTCTAAAGAGATCCTGAAATTTTTGAAAAGTTTGTAATGAACTGGGCTCCACCCACAAATTATATGTTGGATGTTCTCCAGGCCCAAGAGAATCAGAGACCAGTGAATTCGCAGTTTCAAGGTCGCTGACATCTGCAAGAAAGTTGGAAAAACCTAGGGACACCAGGACAAGAAGACCAGACATAACCAAGCCAGTGAAGGGTGAGTATATGTGTTTTTGTTCATTTTTTGGCACCTTCAATGGATTTCAATTATTATATTTTGGGTCTTGAAGAGACCCCGGAGTATTATAACAGCAACTCTTGTTTGGATCGAACTACTAATCTTTTGGCCGAGCCTTACAAATATTTGCAAAACAAGTCTCGCCAGGTTCAGCCATGACTAAAAGTTTGTCCAACTGAATGCAAATATCTAAATATCTAACCTTGAAGCTGAAGCCCCATGTTATGAAAATGCAGAGTTTTTGCCATGCTATGGTAAAAAAAACCGCTGCATTTTACGCTACCTCCAAAGTGGGGGGGATTCTGACTAATCCCATGCACACATTGCATTTTTTTTGCTGTACTTCACTGCGTAGGGTCTTAGTCTGACACATAAATTATAAAAAATTTCTGCTATTTTTTTTGTATAATTTTATGAGAAAATTGAGTCTTGCTCTTGGCTTTTTGCTATGGTCCGGACACAAGACTCCATTGCTTTGGGGGGGAACAGAGAATATTCATTTCCTGTGAAGCCAGGCCGCAGCATTGTGGACTCCTGGGCGCACAGTAATAACACTTCTAGGATTTCAGAATGTTGATGTCAGCATTAACAAACTGTTGCTTAATTATAAGCCTGTCAAAGATCACAGGCGAGGATTATTGAAGTAAATGCCTTTCAAGTGCCCAAGGTGTTGCTGTGACAACCCCAGCAGAGAAGGGATTGTTAGAGGACGACTGACTGTGGGCTTTCCATTCCAAAGGACTTTAAATCATCCAGATCAGCTTGCTGCCTAGCAAATACTTTAATCACTGTAAACACACTGAAGAAGAGAGGGAAGTGCGAGCACGGTACAATTACTGTATTATCTCCCATCGATTCACGCCAATCTGATTTACAGTGTGACCAGGAATGCAGAACCACAGACTCCCATTTAATAATGAATGTTCCTTCATTGTTACTTGTTAATAATTACTCAAAGTTAGACAAAAAATTTACAATAATTACCATGTATAATTGGTACAATTTTATTGAAAGCGGTAGAAGAGCTTTATATAGCTATGTAAGTCATACGGCTAGAGATGTGGACTCATTGGGACACTAATGGATTTGGCTCAAGATTAACCAGGGAGTCTAAAGTATTGTGCGTTCTCTACTGGGGGCGAGTAGTCTTCATTAGCAATGGCTGGCACATAGACAGGCAGGGGCTATCTGGGGGGACAGCTATAGGCAGTGTCAGACCTGGATTCCTTGGATTTACAGATATAATGTTTCTGGGGGCCCACCCTCCAACAACCTCTAGTAATAGACCATAGTACCCTATCTCCTGTATATACTGTACATAAGCCCCTTGTAGAGGTACCAGCTTGGCACAGTCTCCCGAAAGATGAGACCCAGGTGGACCCAAGCGGAGCTCGGACAAAGTGACTTATTTGTTGGTAGTGTAGCCATTAAGTGGCTGGCAAGTGTAAGACAGAGGTAAAATACTCAAATGGCATGAGCTCTAAGGTCGAGGGATCGATCAGGTCCGCCACATGGAACAGGCCAAGCCTGCCTCAAAGGTGCACCATAGCAGAAAAGAGTCCCCCCGGAGGAGCGGGTTATATAGAAAAGAAAATATGGAGGAGACCTGAGAAGCCAACATAAATAGGTTAGAGCAGGTGACCCAGATCGCCTGTGTGAAGCAGATGGTCCCCAAAATTTAGGTGTCTTCTGATAAGCCATTATTACTTTAGAGCCTGAGACCATCGAAGTATCCTTCAAATTGGAGTCTGATACTGGATATAGAGGCTGCAAAGGTAGCAATCCCTACTAGGCCCTGGAGCCTGAGGAAATCCAAAGGCCAAACTACAACATGAGAAGACACCAGTATTATAGATTACACACGGTGAATAGAGGTCCTATTAGAGATTTTGTATTAAGGCCTCTGTTTTTTACCAACATTCAGTACCTAGTTAGCAGACCGAAATAGTAGTTGGTCAGAGCATGGGTGGAGGTTGCGGAGTTCAATCATAAGTGGAGCTCAGGCAATGGTCAGAGCAGGCAGGACACTGAAGAACAACGTCATAAACACAACTTGGGCCGATACCAAATGGAGCAGAAACAAAAATACCTCCAACACCCACAAGCCACTATTACATTCTGGGGACCCCAGATTATAATAAAGGGAGGCCCAGGGGAGATGAGTACACATAACAAACTGTCTTATTCCCCTGTCCTGGGCATCGTCACTATGTCTGGATGACATCATTTAGTAGGCTGGAAGATACCTGAAGAGGATTCTGAGGGGCTACCAGATATAGAGACAGAGCCCAGGAAAGGTGAGTAAGACTGGGACTCTACTTATTATATTCAGGAGTTTGAAGAGACCAGAGCTGATAGTATAATAATAGCAGTTCCGTTTTGCTATGAAACAGGAGGACAAACCCACAAATATTCGGCAAAACAAATCTAATGCAGTTCACCAATCTCTACTGATGAGAAATAAACATTATACACCTTCAACACATAAAAACATTAGCCTTTCAAAAACTGCTATAAAGCGCCCAAATAATAGTACAATCCAAAGTCCAAATAATACAGTCATACAAGGCATAGAATCATGCTGCTGCAATGAAATAGCTGATGAATATACTGATGTACACCGTCATATGCTACAGTAACAGTGCTCAGGTTCTGAAGCAGTCCTGTTGGTGAAATAAATTTTCTTCAGGAACAACAACCATTTTTTCACACTAGAGTTAAAGTGCAGAAAGGCGATAGAGTCCTCTAAATGGTGGAAACCATGGGACAGCCCTGTAGAAATGTCATAGTTTACATAGCTAACGCTAGGTTCACAGTAGCATTCGGGTTTCTATCCTTTGGGTTCCCAAGTGAAATGTTATCTGCTTAAAAATTGGTTACACGCGGAAAACCAATCGACCTCCTAGACTATAATGGGGTCCACTGGGTTTCCACTTAGTTTTCACCAAAAACGGCACAGAGAAAGATCCTACTTGAAGGACTTTTCTCTCCACCTATTTTAAGCAGAATCTGGGATGGAGAGGCTTGAACGTTAGTGCGAACTGAGTGTAATAGTCATTGACTACCTACTAGGTGGTCATATACCTTAGATAGCCATCGGTGAACAGTTCTTTGGCCTACATTTATTCTTTCCAATTCCCACATACACATGCCAGCTTGGCTTAGAATATATAGGTCCTCAGTGGGGGAAAGGGTAATAAGATCCTGTGGCGGTCACTTATCTTCCTTTAGAACAGTGGAATTGAGCATGATAAAAGACAACATAGCTGATTCTTCTTTCATCCACCATCTACAATTGGTAAGAATCAGGACATCCCTATTTATGGGTTTAGCTGTCATTCATGCGTGTGACTTCCTTGAGATCTCACTTCCTTCAAGAGACTGTTCCATAATTTTTATCTAGAGACTTAATACAAAAAAGACAATAAAATCAGATATGACCATGCAACATCCAAGATCTCTATTGATTGGTTAAATGAATACTTTGGTCAACCATATTTCTATACCAAGAGTTGCCAGGACCTGATAGGTCCAATCTATGCTGACCACACATGGTTTAATTCAGTGCCTGATCCCTAGGGGGCTGTTAGTACAATCAGAATATGGCTGTCTGCACAGGCGGATAGCAGTCACATCTCTCAGCATTTGTCTGGTAATAATTCAATCACTTTATATTGGATTATTTATATTAGATCTGGAGCCATGCAGTCTGTAGCATATAAAATGCCAGCAAATTGCTAAATTCAATTTGATCCCCGGCTGCCCCAACAAATTAATGCTTATCTGAAACCCATAGTGTGTGAGATCCAGGGGGTGATCTGACATCGAGTGTGCGCTCACATTTACACTGTTTACAAACATCGAATTCACTTCAATGAGTTTAAGGTCAACATAAAAGACAAATGAAGCAATAATCATTCTTGTATGGATGGGTTTACACTATTCAACAATTGTTCACGTCTGCTCAATTTTACAATCTTTTTTAACATTTATCCACACGTCCAAAGGGGCTTTCAGTCTTGGCTTCTGAGTTGCACTTGGTGATTTGGTGTCACTCCGGTGGCTCACCGAGATATAGCCTATTGCCCTTCAATCTCTGTCTCCAGAGAGATTGGGATGTGCGTTTGGCAAAGGAAACAAATTGAACAAATGTAGGTAACTGGATCAGTACAGAAGACCACATGTGATCCAGGTATGGTGTCAACTTTTGGAATTATTTGGCAAATTCAGTAGAGATCTCACCAATTACCGATTGCTTTATGAATGTAAAGGTGGTCATATTCCTTAGATACAGTAGATGTTGGCTGAAGGAGGTCACTGACAGCAGTTCCTATCCATTTCCCTGTACCCTTACACAATTGGCTTGGTCTATCATGCATAGTAAAAGGAAGAAGATAATAGGCGACTACCAGACAGCTCTGGGTAACCCTATTAGGATGACCAAAGTGAAGCAATCAGTAGGGATTATCAATGTGTCTGGAACGTTAGAAGTTGGAACCCAAATGAGAATATAGTGGGAACACAAATAATGTATAATGGGGACCCAAATGACCACTCTATATAATGGGGAACCAAATGTTGACTGTAACCTTGTGACTAAATATTTTTCTTTACTTTGCCCTTTACTTCTACTGTTAACCCATACACCCTAAATCTAATTCCAAACACAATACTTCTTACAATTTATGGAAGACACTTGTTGAAATGTAAATTTCTGAGGAAGTTTTGTTTTCCCTTTGAAGTCACTTAAGCCATGCCTAAGTCTTTTTGCCTAAGGGTAGCCCCATGTGTACATAGTCTATATTGTGACTTAAATAGTCCCTACAATTTATTACTCCAGGGTTCTGACTATAAGGAGTACAGAAGTAGGAGTTATAACTGAACCCCGACACTTGAGATACTCAATTCCAAGTGCCATATGATGCACCAGTATCCAGGTAGGTCAGAGGACCTATTATACTGGAACCCAGAAGCCTCAACTGTTTTACCTCAACATTAGGATATTCATTCGCCAAGGATGCTTCCTCAAGAATATACCATAAAATGGAACTGTAGGGAATGTTTGGACTATAGAACTACCCATGAGCCTTTAGACAAAGGACCTTTAAAGGCATAGTCAACTGTCTTTAAAGAGAAAAAATTGTATATAATACAGCATCCAATGCAATAGACATAAGGTGGCCATACACATTAGATTCATTTAGGTGGAATCCACCAATTATAGCTGGATTGACCAATAATATTTTGTGTACCCAGACATGCTGTCCTCCCAAACAGCTGATGTTGGGGAAAAGAAGGATAGGTCAGATGGAATTCAAGGAGCTTGTTCTTAAAGGAGACAAGCTAGTGCCAAAGCTTTCTTCTATATCTCTTTGCAAGCTTGCATTTGCATGGGAATATCAGAAAGAATGGCTGTCAATCAAATAAGTGTTCAACTTCAGACCTATAGACTTCTATAGGTGCCGTATTATAGATCCATACCACTCAGATCTTGTACAAAGCCGTAACGGAGCTGTGTGCCTCTGCCCTCTGGATCAGCAAGGTTAAATAGATTTCTAGGATTTTATTTCATTAGGATAGGGTGTGAGAATAAGGTTGTGGGGCCGACACCCAGCCCCAGCACCCATCAGCTGTTCAGGGCTACTGCTGAACCTGTACGATACAATGTATGGAACTGGAAGAAGATGGCTACATACGTTGTATTACAGCTCATCTTCCATTCACTCCGTCCAGTGATCAGATATTGATGTCTTAACTTAACAATAGACCATACCTCCCGACTTTCAAAGGACTGAAAGAGACACAAATAGTGGGGGGAACGCAGCTAATTTAGCCCCACCCAAATCTACTTTGACTCCACCCATTCTCTACCATTTTTCTTTGTGCCCTTACACTGTATAATGCCCCTACAGTCACCATGACATAGTATACCCAAACATTATAATGTCCCCCTCCAGTTGCCCTCAGTTTAATATTCTTCTCCAGTTACCCCCACAGTTTAATATTCCCCTCCAGCTGCCTCCATTGTTTCATGTCCTGCTCCAGTTGTCCCCAGTTTACTGTCCCCTCCGTTTGGCCCTCCAGATGCCAATGAGTTGTACCTGGGACATACCTCCAGTGGGACAGGACCCGAAATCTTGGACTGTATTGCTGAATCTAATATGTATCTGAGATGGTTGGAAGGTATACAATAGACCATCTTAAAAAACTCCTTTCGGCTAAAGCCCAACATAGCGAAACGCTGCTGCAATATGCTGCAGGGAAAAAAAATGCGCTACGCTTTTCCTTTCTGTGTTAACTATATAGGGAACCCAATTCTGCAGCTAAAATTAAAAAATAAATGTGCGCAGATTTTTGACAACGCAGCTTTTCTGTAATGTGTGGACGAGATTAATGAAATCTCATTCACTTGGCTGGTAAAACGCAGTATCTTTTTCTGCTGCCAAAAGTGCTCCATTTCTACAATGGGGGGGCTTAGCCTGAAACTAGTATGCCTTATTTTTACATGCTAAGGTCAACCGTGAAGGGGAACTTGATATCTTAATGTCCCTTCATTTATTTACACCTATGTGGAAGGAAATGACAATAATGTGACTAAATAATCCAATTATTAAACTCAGAAGACGCAATATCAAAGAGTCACTTTTTTGCTTTCGTTTCTTAAAGCTACGCACCCTTTAAGGGGACACTTCCCAATAATACAGGCTCGTAATAATTAGCGTGGAGGATCCATTTCAGAACGCAGCCGACTTTGTGGAGCCTCACATCTCTAAATGAAATGGCTTCAAGTATTTATCCAGAGACTGTTGTATTTTACAGCCTTGGCATGTAACAATGTTAAAATGCTATAAACGGTGGGAGTCCCGGACTTCAAAGGCTCGGAGCATTTTCACGTAATTACTTGTAATTATCATGTTTAGTGACAGTGATGTTCAGTCTCTTTACATGCTGATTGTCTCCCTTTATATCTCTTGTGGAAATTATCATCTGCTTAATTGATTGCACCTTTTTACCTTAAACCAGAATAACATGATCTGTAATGAAGAGAAGGCGACAGACACTTGTGCTCTTTAATTACCTAAGAATCATGGCCGTAGCCGCACTCCGCATTAGCCTCCCTTTTATCTACCAAAGGCTATAATTCTGGAGCTTTTGCTCTGCACTCAAGCAATTGAGAACTTCTTAATTTTTTTCAAAATGCCGTCAAATGTCTTCCTGTTTTTCCCTGAATCTACACAATTAGATTTTTGCAAATTATTATTATTATTATTATTATTATTATTATTTGTGCCTCTTCACCTACACAGTTGAATTTTATTTAATGCAGTAATAGAATGTTTTTTTTAAGCTTATTTATATGCATTATGATTTATCCCACCGTTGTCACGAAGAAAAGTGGGAGAGGGATACGTCAAAGTTGGCAACAGTTATACTTTTCGCAACTAGACTAGATTTTGTATATTGCGTTATATACGTGCACTAAAGCAAAATATGTATTGGGACTCATGCACGTGGACATATTAGGGGTCCATGTTGTATAGGTATTAGGGTTGAACATTCGGGACTGGGATCGGCTGGAAAATGATTGAAAATCGGATTTTAAAAACGATCCTGAAATCTCAAGATTGGCTCAACCCTATACATGTATATATCATTAATAGGGTTGAGTGATTGGGATCAGGAAAGATCGGATCCTGATCAGTGATTGAGCAAATTTCACGATCGCAATCCCGATCGTGATCAGCTGGAAAATGATCGAAAATCGGATATTAAAAACGATCCTGAAATCTCAAGGTCAGCTCAACCCTAATAGGTATATGTAATACAGTGCTCAAAAACTGCTAAGGGCCTATAGTGAGGTGTATTTTTAATTTTTTTATTTTCTGCTTACTTGTATAGCGCCATCATATTCCGCAGCGCTTTACAGACAATGTCAGTCACTGTCCCTTACAGGGCTCACAATCTACATTCCCTATCAGTATGTCTTTGGAGTGTGGGAGAAACCCAGAGGAAACCCATGCAAACATGGGCAGAACATACAAACTCCTTGCAAATGTTGTCCTTGGCAGGATTCGAACCCAGGACTCCAGCGCTGCAAGGAGTCCTGGAGTACACATTCCTTGGTAACAAGGCAGTAATGGTCTTACAGATCCAGCCAGACCACTGGATACAGAAAATCAAGAGGGGTAGATCCATGGGGGGCTTATTTCGCTTGGCTTTTTGGCACAGAGCAGTCAGTAGACAGTCCATGAGCAGGGTGCAGCCCAGAAGTTGGGAAGACAAACAGAGTGAAGACTAAGCACCAATATTGAGAGAGCCTTAAGAGTAAGCCCTGAGATTGGAAGAGCGTGTGGTGGCAGCTCAGCGCTCGGCAGCAACAGTGATGGTGACAGGGAGATGGTCCCAGTAACTGCATGACCAGCATCTTGTGAGGGTGAGGGAGGTTATTGGGTAGTCTGTCTCTTCTCCTCTTCCTCTTGCCGTTGGGGTTCCTCGGGGCTCTGTCCTAGGCTCCCTGCGCTTCTTTACACAGCTCCTATTGGACAAACCATCACCAGATTTGGCTTCTGGTACCATCTTTATACTGATGACACCCAACTATATACTTCATCCCATGAGATCACCCCTGTACTAATACAGAAAACCAGTGACTGTCTCTCTGCTGTCTCAAATAACAGATATGCTAAGGGCCATATCTGGTTCATATGTTCAAGAAAAACTATACGAAACACATTGAGTGTAATTTACTCTTCAATCTATACAAAAGACTGGTGTAGGGAGGAAAAGTTGTGGCACATTTTTGGCCCATGGCACCTTATTGCACCAAAGATACACCACCTTCCTTTTTCTACACCCCGCTCATCACTCTTTATGGAACCAGCAAGGCGAAGAGCAAGGCAGGCTGGGAAATTTCGCCCACGTCGGAATGATATGTGACGTCTATGCTAGTTTCTGGTGTAGATTTCCATTTCGGTGCACCTGAATTAATAAATCCCAGGAGCCTCTTAACCATTGGGGTGCAGTTGGTGCCAGCACGGGAATGGTTTAGGAATAGTATACAGAACACCTTAATAAACTCCCCATCCGCTCTGTACGGCTCTGAAAATGTATAATGTATCCCATACTTTCTTTGCTTTAGTTTTGCGCTTTCTTAATCTGATCCCAATAACCTTTGTGTACAAGACTAAAGTTCATTCCAGGTCTTCTTATTTGTGTCTTAATAAAATGCAGAATTAAAATGTTATCGGCATTTACCGTGTCCTAAGTAAACTCTTATTACCAATAATAGCGAGTCCTTTCCCTAAACCGTTGACTTGGTTCCTGTAGGTTCCAGTCTCAGTGAACCCAGTAAAAGCAACCACACGTTATTCTGGAGGTAACAAGCCTACAGATTATGTTAAACACAGCTTTATTTAACTACATACTATACAATAAACATCCTCCAGTATATTGGCTCGGGCTTGTGTTGAAAGCCCACAAACTTTTTGTGGCTTTTGAGCCCCACAGCTAATTCTCTAAATACATAGCACATTTTCTTCTTTGCGGCTTGCATACCTTATGCTAAGTTGTTTCTTCCTATTTCTTTTCTAAAAAGGGAGTTTTTGCTTTTTTCTCCGTAATATTTCTATAAAAAGACATTATTATAAAGGCCTAATGTGGGGTTATTGGTATAGGAGCTCGGGGAAGAACTGCCATCTTGCATCTGTAGGACCTTCTTGAGTTTGGTTAGGTATAAACAGATGGGTTTGGCTGATACTACTTGCCGTCGGTGTTGTCAATCAGGATCGAGCTGGCCCGCCAGAGTAAGAGGAGCTTCCTACTTGAACAGGACCTCCGAGATCAAGAAAAATACAACCCCATTAAAAACTGACTTTGGAGCCAAACACTTGTTCCAGGGCCCATTTTCCAGGGGTTAAATGAAAATATCCCTTTAGAAATTATTGATATGTCCTTTGCGTTCCATAATAATGGGAGAATTCCCAATGGTAGGCATGCACATGCTTTGTATAGATAAAAAACGATTTTTTGGTCAAGGTATAACAGTCATAAGCTGGTCATACAGTTAGGTTCATGCTAGTGTTGTGGTCTCCCCTGGCGAACCCAAACAACAGAGAGCTGGACTGCTAAAACAGGGGTTACATATGGACACTGGCAAACCCCATTGACTATAACGGGGTCCGCTGGGTCTCTGCCATGGAGGACTTTTTTCTCTGCCGACTTTCAGTTTGTTTTTTTCCACACAGATGTGAACTCAGCCTTAGATAGCTTTTAGCCAAGAGATATCCCTCATAACAGCTCCATGGACATGCACACTCAACTTTGCACTACGGTCAATTTGTCAGCTAGTTGCTGGATGATGTAATTCTGCTGGAGTGCTGGTACAATCCATATTTCTTATGATAGTGTTGCCATAGGCATATTGGCAAATTTTGCAAACACTTCGAAAAGCCATGTGAGTGAGATTGAATTGTGAAGTTCATTTTACTTTTTGCATTTTCTTAATATTACACCACCAGAAGAGATCATTGTGGACTTTCATCATAACCAGTCCATTAACTCCGGAGCATTCAAGATCATAGCAGAATATATTTGTTATATATGATTTTCTTACGCTATGAATATCATTACTTTCCAGAGAGCTTTGGGCTTTTCCAGTGTTTTGTTTGGATGACATGGCTTACACTGAGCCCTTATATTTCTAAAGGAGCCAAAATAATTAGATATGCCCATGTTTGATTAATAAACCCAAATATGATAATGCCATGAGGAAAGAACGATTCCAGTTCCGAAGTGCGTAACTTGAACCTACAATGCTTTGTCATCTGCTATGACCCCTCGGGTTCCTTGGAATAAATTTTTAATGAGAAAATAAAAGTTATATTTTTTTACCGCCTGGTTGAAGCTGGATTCCTTTTCCTATATGTCTGAATGATAAAAACTGTCATTATATAATATGAAAACTGTGGAAAAATTATTTATTCTCATAAAAAATGTAACGTAATAAAAAAACAAGTAAAATATACAAGACATGACTTTCATTAATCATATATACCGTAATACAAAACCATTATTATTATTATTAATAATAATAATAATAATAATATATTACTTTACTGCGATAAAGTCCAGGAGCAATAGACGTATTCCATACTTGGTAGACTTGGGAAGTCTCCAATTGCCATTGCAACCCATCAGCACCCTGTGATAACCAATGGGATGAAAAGGACATGCCTTGAATTTGACATTGAAGGTGTTAAAGGGATTGGTCAGGATTTGGAGCAAACTCATGGGCTACCCGGCTATTCCCGGAGCTACCTTGTTCAGTCCTTCTCCCTTTTCCTCCTGTGTACAGTCTTGAAGCATTGGAAGCCAAGAGTGACCAAACAGTGGCCTCAGCAGATAAGAAACTGGGGATGTATGTGAGTAATGTTACTGATAACTCTCTAGCAAGTGGACACCTTAGGCCCAGCTCACATCTACGAACGGAAACCTATACGGATCCCATAGACTATAATGGGCTCTGTGAGGTTTCTGCAAGAAACATGCAGAGAGAAAAGTGCTGCTTGCTGTACTTCTCTCTCCGCATAATTTGTGTGGACACCGAGCAGAAACCACACTAAACCCATTCTAGTCTATAGGGTTCATGTGGTTTCTTAGATAACTACTTTTGAATGTGTATAGGTTTCTGTTCCGGGTGTCCCCAAGAGAACTCCCCAAATGGAATACTGTACGTAGAAGTGAATCGGGTTTAGTGGTCATATGCCTCTTGGCTTCTCCTTGTGGCGAGTCCCGGTAAAGGAGGGAAGAGGGATCAAGACTGGACTAGGGATAGGTGAGTCTTTTTTTATTTTATACCCACCCGTCTGTTCCTCAATTTGCTCCAAATCATGGACCATTTTTTTAACGCCTGAAACCAAAGTCATCTCTAATCCCAACCACAAGAGTGTGTATAGTCAGCTGTATAATATACCCAGTACCCAGCTCCTGCCATCACTATGACATACTATTATATCAGGTCTTGGTCATACACTGCACCTTTAGGCCCTGTACTAACGCATTTCCTGATGTTTAACTTTTTCCCAGAATTCTGACTTTATTGTAACCAGAATTGATTCTTTCACCCCAGTTTTGTTCCAAATTTCTGATATCATTCTGTACTAATCCACATAACGGATTGCCTGCAAACCTAGTAAAAAAATTTCTTTGCCTTTTTTTGCAAAGTCATCATAATCGATCTCTATGAATTCTCAGATTTATTAAAGTCAAAAGCATGAAGGCCGTCACATTGGATCCTCGAGTCATGGAATGAAGCAGTTTGACAGAGATATACGCAGCAGGTCCATGAAGCTTTTCCTCTACCTTATTAGAAATGGGGAGACTTTGATAAATAATCCTCCAAAGTTATGGGTTGTAGCGAGAAGCATCTATTAAATGCAACGTAAGCCCATGTGGTTTTTTTGCAATTTGGATTTTAATACATGTTCTATAAGTCTTACAGCCAACATTTCTACTCATGTCTCGCTGCCAAGAACAATACATTCAGTTAACAGGCCTTGCTAGTACAAAACTCTACCAAAAGGTAAAAATGTTTACTTGTGGTCTTTCTGGAACAAAAACGCTTCATTTCTGTTTTGAATCAAATCATTAGTTCTAAATTCCCTTTAAATGGAAGCGAGATGGGTCATAAAAAAAAAATTCTTGTAATGTATCCACTTCTCCGCTTCTAGAAAGTGGAGTGAAGTCTTAATAACTTCTGCCTGGTTTGGCAAGGAGTGTGGAAAATGTTGATGAACTGTGTAAGTATTCGGGGCAAGAAGCCTGGTGCATGGAAAGATGAAGATACAGACGTATGAGACTGAGTGCTCGAGCAGTGTGATATCCTTGTGTTAGTCCCTGCCGCACTTCACTAGGAGACTCGCAATAATGTAATACACGTCTGGGTTCAAGTATCAGCCCAGCTAAAAAATGGTAAGGCTTAATCGAAAAAGGAAATTTTGAAATGGGTTATATATATTCGCCGGAATTATTTAATTTTTGACTGAAATTAAATAAAATTATTATTATTATTTTTTTTTTTTTTGTAGCTTGGCATTGTAATTTATGACAATGAGTCCTCTATAGGCTTATGAATTATTGGTAAATGTAATATGGCATCAAAGTATTAATTTAAAAATGTGTGTAATAAAGGGGGATCAATATCAGATCAGTGACACTTTGACAACACCAGCTACCTATCTATCTATCTATCTATCTATCTATCTATCTATCTATCTATCTATCTATCTATCTATCTATCTATCTATCTATCTCTCATATCTATCTATCTATCTATCTATCTATCTATCTATCTATCTATCTATCTATCTATCTATCTATCTATCTATCTCTCTCTATCCATCTATCCACCTTTCTATCTACTTATCTATTTGTCATATATCTATCTACTCTATCTATCTTGCTGTTAGGCATTTTCCACCAGCTTCATACAATTTTATTTGCTGAAGGAAGGAAGAAAGTGAAGGAGACAGAGAGCTAGAATGGTAAGAAGGGCAAAAGGGAACATAAAAGAAGGGAATGAAAAAGAAGAATAAGGAAAGAGGAAGGAATCAAGGAAAGATGAATATTATCAGTCATCAATATTAGGTAACGGAAGGAAAGAAGGAAGCAATAGAGGGGGAGAAAAAAGTAGGACAGAGATGGACAAGGGCGAAATGTAAAAGAAGGGAAGAATGAAAGAGGCTGGAGATTCTCATTAATAATGGAATTTTACATTAATTTATCTATTTTATGGGGAGGGAATGAACTAAGGAAGAGAGGGGAGGAGAAGAACATAAAAGAAGGGAAGAAATGGAAAGAAGGAAAGCAGGAGGACTCAAGGAAAGATGGATATTCTAGTTTGTAATAAAATTTTATATCGTCAACTATTTTTAATGGAGAGAAAGAAAGAAGGAAGGAAGGAATGAAGGAAGGAAGGAAGGAGTGAAGGAAGAAAGAGAGGGAGGGAGGAAGGGAAGGGAAGGAGGGAGGAATAAGGATAGGATGTAATGGAGGGGAAGGTAGGGAAAGGAATGGGAGTGGGTAAAAGGGAAGGAAATCTTGGATTCATAATTGATTTTGTTGACGACATAAGTATGTTTTCCAGTTGACTATTGCCTCTCTCCATATCACATGCTCTATGTTCCTAAGAAGTTTCATGATCTTAAGGTTCTTCCTTTCATAACATGTAACCATCTGAAATCTCAACATTCAATTTTGTTGTAGAACTGTGAATTTAACAACTTTGTATTCAGTGATATTTGCCAATATATATATGTCATGTACAGAACTGCGACTCCACTTTTATCAACAGGCAAATTGTGATTGAGAATCAAAACTGTTCTATCTGGTTATCCAGTATCCATATGTGAGTCATAGAAAGAGACAGGAATGGAAGGAACGGAACAAGCAACTAGACATGAATCCATGCTGACAGTGTCAAGAGAGAAGCAGAGAATATGTGAAGTGGAGATGATAAATATCGCAGACAGGAAATTACACTGAACTATTCTGCGGCGATTCTGCCGAGTGCCTGACTGCTGTCACTGGTACCGCGAGGAGGCCGGTCTGGAAAATGCTTAATAATATTCCTCATGGCAGGAAAATACCCAACAGTTTACACTGAAACTGACAGTGTATAGCGGCAGCAAGTGAGAAGAGGAAGTGACATGTCAGATGATATGGAGGATATAATTACAGTAATTACTACACGGGGGAAATGAACAGACAGCCATAGACGAGAGTCTCCAGGACTGCTATATACCAGCCGTCTGAAAAAATACTACCCTTAAAGTATTTGTCCACCCCATGAATACTGTTTGTTTAATCTGAACTATGCGCTGATTTATTTTATAATATATCTTTATACTGGTCAGAACTTTGTTTTATAGATACAAATCCCTATCATAAACTTGGAACTAAAGTATAACATTCCGACTCCCTCCAGTCACCACTAGAGGGAGCTTAGGAGTATACAGAATACTGTTTACAGCTTGAATTCTATTAACTTTATACAGTAAGCTACTAATGATGAATAAACCGCTTCGTAACAAATTTTACAAAAATTTGTGATTCAGAATTTCTGGGGTTCTCCACTTATTAAGCACTATTATATTTTGGTGTCTCTTCAGACCAGACCAGATGATCTCATAGACTGTAAGCTCTTGCAAGCAGGAAACTCAATCCCATTGTGTGAATTGACCTATAACTTTGTAATGTTTCATTGTTGGCACAAGCCCTATGATTTGTAAAGTGCTGCGGAATAGGTTGGTGTTATATAAATAAAATGTATTATTATTATTCTGAGTTGGAGCCTAGGAAAGGTGAGTAAGGTTGGGGACCAATGTTGCAAAAACGCAGAGTTTTGGCCACAGTGGAAACGTCTCTGCAAAAAACACAGTGTTTACATTACCTGCAAAGTGGATGGGATTTTGGCTAATCCCTTCCACAAATTGCACAAAAAAATATGCAGTGGAAAATCTGCATTTTCAAAACGGCTTGCGTTTTTGAAAATCGCAGCAAGTCAATTATATCTAACGCTGGAGATTTCCATATAGATATAACAGGGTCAGAAAGTCTACAGAGGAAAACTCTGCGTTTTGCTACGTGGAGCCTTAGCCTAAAACTCACCTCCCCTGATCCTCTGCTTATTAAACTCTGGACCCCAATGTATAATAATAATTCCAATTTGGACTAAAGAAATTTGGTCTGATACTAAACCTTGACCAAACCTTGTAAATATCCTCAAGACAGATCTCGTATTGGTTCACCCAACACTTAAACAACCAGCATGTTATCTCTTACATCTACTGTATGTGTATGTAAGGGACCAATATTAAGATATTTAATGGACTATGGGACCAAAGATTACAGAGGATGTAATATGTGAAATATGTGTTGTAAGGAAGCCAAGAGGTGCCATAAGGAAGAGTTAACATGACTAATAAGTTGTGCCAAACTTATCAATTTACATGTGCCATTGAGGCCCAGTTCACATCGGCGTTCCGTATTCCGTTATGGGAATCAACATCGGGACCCCCCGAACGAAATACCGAATGCATTTACAAGTGGTGGGCTTATGAAAACACATGGACCCCATAGACTATAATGGGGTCCGTGTGTTTTCTGCGCAGTGTCTGCATGAGTCATGCGGAGAGGAAAGTAGTTCATGAAGTATTTTTCTCTCCGTATGTTCCGTGCGGACATCGTGCGGAAAACACATGGACTCCATAGACTATACTATATAGTCTATGGGGTCCGTATGCTTTCATAAGCTCACCACTTGCCAATGCATTCAGTAGTCCGTTCAGCGGACTCCCCAAACGGAATACCAAACGCAGATGTGAACCAGGCCTTACAAAAGGGATAAGTACAGGACTACACATGTGACTTTCATGTCATGTCTGTTGTATCCTCTGTGATTGGGATTTTCTCTGACCATCTTCCCCTGACTTTTTATCTTGACCTTTGGGTTATTTTTGGATCTTGCATCTGGAAGACATAAGTAAAATCAACATGGACACCTGCATTAGAGGCTATGGAAAACGCTGTTACATGCACAGTGAGACCATTGACAATAGATAACATATGGAATTCCCATAGAGAATTTCTTTCTTGGGGTTACAAAAGCAATTCTAGAGGGACAAGGACAATCTTGCAGCACTATGACTATTACATTTCTTTTCTTTTTTTTTTTTTTTTTATGTAGATTATGAGCCCCACATACAGCTCACAATGTACATTTTTCCCTATCAGTATGTCTTTGAAATATGGGATGGAAATCCATGCAAACACGGGGAGAACATACAAACTCCTTGCAGATGTTTTTTTTTGCTCTTGGCAGGATTTGAACACCAGGACTCCAGCGCTGCAGGGCTGCAGTGCTAACCACTGAGCCACCGTGTGGGCCCCTTACATTTCTTATTAAAACTGCCGAAACATCCAGGTGTAGTGGCGCTAACCCGAACCTCTGCAGCTGGAAGACAACAAATACCATTCAAAAGTCATTGGAAAAACATTTTTTCAATGACTTTTCATTGTTTTTTGTGATTTTCATTTAACCAATTGCAGAAGTTCGGGTTACCTCTTCTACATCTGTGTGACTTATCTGGCGACCTATACAATCTACAGAATGGTTACATTGCAGTCTTCCAAATACCTTGGAGGAGAACCTAGAATAACATCTAGAACTTGCTGCAGTCTGACCCAGTGAGTCCAATTTATTAAGACTGGCTTTGTGCGTTGGCCTCAGGTCTCCTAATAATTCAGGCACATCTTGGGAAGTCCTGTGTGGCAGAATTGAAATCTACAGCACAAAAAACCTGCATGAAAGATATGAGACTGGTATACAAGGTTACGATATATCAGCCCCGCTATGTGCATAAGAGGAGAAGGGAGGACTGTGCTCCAGAAGGAAGCACATAACTTCACAATAAAGCTATGGAAGATATTCTAAAACTTCTAAAACTTTCTGGGTTGACAATTTTCTTTAGAGACGGTTTTGTAAATCTTCATTTCTTTTTATTAATATCTCAACAATCCATATACAAAGTCCAATTGAAGTTGCATATAGCTAACGCTGTGTTTTTGCAACATAGGGCTTCAGCCTTAAAAATTTTTGATATGTTGGGCTGCCTATGTTACTTTTCCAAAAAGGGAAGGTGGCTTAGGTTGAATTTAGCGTAAATTATACTGTGAGTATATATCAGCTGGCGTAGATCTCCCTATAGGTGCATGGCCCAGCAGAGGGAGCGTCTTATTTAGGGTGCGCACCCTGCGCTAGCAATGGGGTTATAAAGACTGTGCCTGTCTTAATAAACCTCCACCCATTGTGTTATTACAGTACTATGGGTAAGTTATATGTTTCACCTTATGTGTGGCTAAAATTTTAAATACTAAATATATAATATGTATGATATATAAATATATATATATATATATATATATATATATATATATATATATATATATAAAACACAGGTCCATTTCCTGAAATGTTCTTTTTGTAAAGTGCATCGATGAGATTGTTTGCATTTGTGAAATTCTTTTAGGTTTAAAGATCAATGTAAAAAAAAAGAAAATGATCCGATCTGTCATTTGCCCCCATTTTTGGGTGCAAACTCTTAAACATAGGGCTGTAACTCTTAAACCTACCGAAAGTCCATCTCCATTTTAGATCCTTCCTTTTCCCACCTTCTCAACAAAGCGAGAAATTGCTAATAATCGCTCCCTGCAGGATACAGGGCGCAGGATGCCACAATGAATGCTGGAATGAAACATTTTGTTCAGGGCCTCAGCATGGCGCTCACTCCCAGGTGCTTGGAACGTGGTCCACCCAAAATGTGCTCCCCTCTGTGAGTCATATTAATATCCTCCCTCCTAGTTTTGGTGGAAAGTAATTAGTACGTGAAGCTCTTACGTCACCATAGGGCGTTATCTCTAGGGTAACTGTTTGCGGGGAAAGTACACATATCCATAGCCCTAGACATTGAGTGATGGATGGAGACCCCAGCTGGGAGCTAATAATGGAAAAGTTTCACCATGCCGAGCATAATAATTCCCTTCACCATTATTTCTGTTGATGGACAAAACAAAAGAAAAGTTTATATATGACACCGAGTTGTTAGAGATGGTCAACTGAGTTATGTGACTGTAGTTATTACTTTATCTCTTCGATGCTTTCATATACATTGGTTTATATGTATTTGTATGGGTTCATGCCATGTTTGCTTTGCACAGGTCCACTATCCCTAGAATAGGTTATTAGATGGCCAAATACCTATGTGACCAGGAGCATGTAGGTGTAGCTAACAAGTTGCATTCAGTCTTTGGTCTCTGTGCTGGGCAAAAGGGATACTTTGCCCCATGTACAACATAACCTACAACCCCAATTCTCAAAAAGTTTAGACACCATGTCTAGTGTAAAGAAAACAAGAATACCATGATTTATAAATCTCATATAACCCTATTTTGTTCACAATAGAACACGTTAGAAGGTGAAAGTTACACAATAGAACAAGTTTCAAAATAGAACATAGAACACATATCAGAAGGTGAAAGTTACACAATACAACATAGAACACATACCAGAAGGTGAAAGTTACACAATACAACATAGAACACATATCAGAAGGTGAAAGTTACACAATACAACATAGAACACATATCAGAAGGTGAAAGTTACGCAATACAACATAGAACACGTATCAGAAGGTGAAAGTTACGCAATACAACATAGAACACATATCAGAAGGTGAAAGTTACACAATACAACATAGAACACATATCAGAAGGTGAAAGTTACGCAATACAACTTAGAACACATATCAGAAGGTGAAAGTTACACAATACAACATTGAACACATCCGAAGGTGAAAGTTACTCAATACAACATAGAACACATATCAGAAGGTAAAAGTTACACAATACAACATAGAACACATATCAGAAGGTGAAAGTTACACAATACAACATAGAACACATATCAGAAGGTGAAAGTTACACAATACAACATAGAAGACATCAGAAGGTGAAAGTTACACAATACAACATGGAAGACATATCAGAAGGTGAAAGTTACACAACAGAACATAGAACACATATTAGATTAAAGATATACAATAGAACAGAACGCATATTACAAGATTAAAGTTACTCAATAAAATCTAGAACACATATCAGGAGATGAAAGCTACACAATAGACCACATATAAGAAGGTGAAATTTAGACAAATTTTTCCATTTTATTTGAAAAATAACTCATTTAAAAATGGATGCACTAGTGCAATCCACAAATACAAGTTAAAGCTGTATCATGCAGAGAAGAGGCTATAATATATCAGTAATGTAAATGGCACATGGTAGGTGGGGGCCCTGCTACAGATTTTTTCATGTTATGCTTGCACATAAAACTTGTGTTCATAAACAAATATATCTTGATAATAACATTAATGTTTTTCTGTTCTTAAGTTGCAAAAATGCCTGTGAATGTTAACAATACTTGGTTAGTGGATGGCTTGAATCCTAGGGGTTGACTGACTTTTTCAATAGGCTTCGGGCTAGAGATGAGGTTAACTTTTTCTTGCAATTGAGATGAATGATCTAGCACGGACTTATTATGGTGCAATGTGATTTAAATTTATTTACTTGGCAAACTGTTCCTCTTAGTAATAACTGTTTGTTCTTCATCACAATTCCAATAAACAGCA
>NC_134265.1:323865202-323872702 GCF_031893055.1 Leptodactylus fuscus | reverse complement strand
ATACTCATCTTGTCGCACCTCTTATGGGTTATGACGTCATAACACCCAATCACAGACCTCAGTTTTGACCCCATGCACATGACATCACCAGGATGCCCATAAGGCCCAAAAGAGGTGATGTAAGGTGAGTATATATTTTTTTTATCTCCACCTATTACACTCTGGGATTTGAAGAGGACAATATGGAGGTCCCAAGCTTATGTGAATGTTAGCAATATACACCAAAGGTTGACTGAAGAATTAAGCTAGTATATCGCTAGGTGATGTTCGGCCTAGCCAGTCTTGATAGATAAGGGAAACGTATTCCCTTCTTACCACTGAAATAAACATGAATGCTCATCCAAACCATATTTACTGGAAGATGGCTAAAAATAACCACTGACTAAACAAGAGATGAGTGGTGAGATGTGCCCAAAAGTGGAAAGGGATGGTGAGTATGAATGTTCATTGTTATTTTTTTTACACCTCCCCTGGGCATTTGCCTATTATACTGTGGTGTATGAAGAGTCCCCAGGGTATCTGTCACTTTCACATTGACATAACTTTGGCTGTGTTTGCCTTAGAGAGCAAGAAATTGCATACATAGGTTCCTAGGAGCCCTGACAGTGTTCTACACTATGCTTTATAGATAGGTTCCTAGGAGCCCTGACAGTATTCTACACTATGTTTTATAGATAGGTTCCTAGGAGCCCTGACAGTATTATACACTATGTTTTATAGATAGGTTCCTAGGAGTCCTGACAGTGTTCTACACAATGGTTTATAGATAGGTTCCTAGGAGCCCTGACAGTGTTCTACACTATGTTTTATAGATAGATTCCTAGGAGCCCTGACAGTGTTCTACACTATGTTTTAAATATAGTTTCCTAGGAGCCCTGACAGTGTTGTACAATATTTTTTATAGATAGGTTCCTAGGAGCCCTGACAGTGTTTTACACTATGTTTTACAGATAGGTTCCCAGGAGCCCTGACATTGTTCTATACTATGTTTTATAGATAGGTTCCTAAGAGCCATGAGAATATTTTACACTATGTCTTATAGATAGGTTCCTAGGAGTCCTGACAGTATTCTACATTATGTTTTATAGATAGGTTCCTAGGAGCCCTGACAGTATTCTACACTATGTTTTATAGATAGGTTCCTAGGAGTCCTGACAGTGTTCTACACTATGTTTTATAGATAAGTTACTAGGAGTCCTGACAGTGTTCTACACTATGCTTTATAGATAGGTTCCTAGGAGCCCTGACAGTGTTATACACTATGTTCTATAGATAGGTTCCTAGGAGCCCTGACAGTGTCATACACTAAGTTTTATAGATAGATTCCTAGGAGTCCTGACAGTGTTCTACACTATGTTTTATAGATAGGTTCCTAGGAGTCCTGACAGTATTCTACACTATGTTTTATAGGTAGGTTCCTAGGAGTCCTGACAGTATTCTACACTATGTTTTATAGATCGGTTCCTAGGAGCCCTGAGAGTGTTCTACACTATGTTTTAAAGATAGTTTCCTAGGAGCCCTGACAGTGTTTTACACTATGTTTTACAGATAGGTTCCCAGGAGCCCTGATATTGTTCTATACTATGTTTTATAGATAGGTTCCTAAGAGCCATGATAATATTTTACACTATGTTTTATAGATAGGTTCCTAGGAGCCCTGACAGTGTTCTACACTATGTTTTATAGATAGGTTACTAGGAGCCCTGACAGTGTTCTACACTATGTTTTATAGATAGATTCATAGGAGCCCTGACAGTGTCCTACACTATGTTTTATAGATAGGTTCCTAGGAGCCCTGACAGTATTATACACTATGTTTTATAGATAGGTTCCTAGGAGCCCTGACAGTGTTCTACACTATGTTTTATAGATAGGTTCCTAGGAGCCCTGACAGTGTTCTACACTATGTTTTATAGATAGGTTCCTAGGAGCCCTTACAATGTTCTACACTATGTTTATAGATAGGTTCCTAGGAGTCCTGACAGTGTTCTACACTATGTTTTATAGATAGGTTACTAGGAGCCCTGACAGTGTTCTACACTATGTTTTATAGATAGATTCATAGGAGCCCTGACAGTGTCCTACACTATGTTTTATAGATAGGTTCCTAGGAGCCCTGACAGTGTTCTACACTATGTTTTATAGATAGGTTCCTAGAAGCCCTGACAGTGTTCTACACTATGTTTTATAGATAGGTTCCTAGGAGCCCTTACAATGTTCTACACTATGTTTATAGATAGGTTCCTAGGAGTCCTGACAGTGTTCTACACTATGTTTTATAGATAGGTTACTAGGAGCCCTGACAGTGTTCTACACTATGTTTTATAGATAGATTCATAGGAGCCCTGACAGTGTCCTACACTATGTTTTATAGATAGGTTCCTAGGAGCCCTGACAGTATTCTACACTATGTTTTATAGATAGGTTCCTAGGAGTCCTGACAGTGTTCTACACTATGTTTTATAGATAGGTACCCAAGAGCCCTGACAGTATGCTACACTATGTTTTATAGATAGGTTCCTAGGAGTCCTGACAGTGTTCTACACTATGTTTTATAGATAGATTCATAGGAGCCCTGACAGTGTCCTACACTGTTTTATAGATAGGTTCCTAGGAGCCCTGACATTGTTCTACACTATGTTTTATAGATAGGTTCCTAGGAGCCCTGACAGTGTTCTACACAATGGTTTATAGATAGGTTCCTGGGAGCCCTGACAGTGTTCTACACTATGTTTTATAGATAGGTTCCTAGAAGCCCTGACAGTGTTCTACACTATGTTTTAAAGATAGTTTCCTAGGAGCCCTGACAGTGTTTTACACTATGTTTTACAGATAGGTTCCCAGGAGCCCTGACATTGTTCTATACTATGTTTTATAGATAGGTTCCTAAGAGCCATGAGAATATTTTACACTATGTCTTATAGATAGGTTCCTAGGAGCACTGACAGTGTTCTACACTATGTTCTATAGATAGGTTCCTAGGAGCCCTGACAGTGTCATACACTATGTTTTATAGATAGATTCCTAGGAGTCCTGACAGTGTTCTACACTATGTTTTATAGATAGGTTCCTAGGAGCCCTGACAGTGTTCTACACTATGTTTTATAGGTAGGTTCTTAGGAGTCCTGACAGTGTTCTACACTATGTTTTATAGATCGGTTCCTAGGAGCCCTGAGAGTGTTCTACACTATGTTTTAAAGATAGTTTCCTAGGAGCCCTGACAGTGTTTTACATTATGTTTTACAGGTAGGTTCCCAGGAGCCCTGACATTGTTCTATACTATGTTTTATAGATAGGTTCCTAAGAGCCATGATAATATTTTACACTATGTTTTATAGATAGGTTCCTAGGAGCCCTTACAATGTTCTACACTATATTTATAGATAGGTTCCTAGGAGTCCTGACAGTGTTCTACACTATGTTTTATAGATAGGTTACTAGGAGCCCTGACAGTGTTCTACACTATGTTTTATAGATAGATTCATAGGAGTCCTGACAGTGTCCTACACTATGTTTTATAGATAGGTTCCTAGGAGCCCTGACAGTATTCTACACTATGTTTTATAGATAGGTTCCTAGGAGTCCTGACAGTGTTCTACACTATGTTTTATAGATAGGTTCCTAGGAGCCCTGACAGTATTATACACTATGTTTTATAGATAGGTTCCTAGGAGTCCTGACAGTGTTATACACTATGTTTTAAAGATAGGTTCCTAGGAGTCCTGACAGTGTTCTACACTATATTTTATAGATAAGTTCCTAGGAGCCCTGACAGTGTTCTACACAATGGTTTATAGATAGGTTCCTAGGAGCCCTGACAGTGTTCTACACAATGGTTTATAGATAGGTTCCTAGGAGCCCTGACAGTGTTCTACACTATGTTTTATAGATAGGTTCCTAGGAGCCCTGACAGTGTTCTACACTATGTTTTAAAGATAGTTTCCTAGGAGCCCTGACAGTGTTGTACAATATTATTTATAGATAGGTTCCTAGGAGCCCTGACAGTGTTTTACACTATGTTTTACAGATAGGTTCCCAGGAGCCCTGACATTGTTCTATACTATGTTTTATAGATAGGTTCCTAAGATCCATGAGAATATTTTACACTATGTCTTATAGATAGGTTCCTAGGAGTCCTGACAGTATTCTACATTATGTTTTATAGATAGGTTGCTAGGAGCCCTGACAGTATTCTACACTATGTTTTATAGATAGGTTCCTAGGAGTCCTGACAGTGTTCTACACTATGTTTTATAGATAAGTTCCTAGGAGTCCTGATAGTGTTCTACACTATGCTTTATAGATAGGTTCCTAGGAGCCCTGACAGTGTTATACACTATGTTCTATAGATAGGTTCCTAGGAGCCCTGACAGTGTCATACACTATGTTTTATAGATAGATTCCTAGGAGTCCTGACAGTGTTCTACACTATGTTTTATAGATAGGTTCCTAGGAGCCCTGACAGTATTCTACACTATGTTTTATAGGTAGGTTCCTAGGAGTCCTGACAGTGTTCTACACTATGTTTTATAGATCGGTTCCTAGGAGCCCTGAGAGTGTTCTACACTATGTTTTAAAGATAGTTTCCTAGGAGCCCTGACAGTGTTTTACACTATGTTTTACAGATAGGTTCCCAGGAGCCCTGACATTGTTCTATACTATGTTTTATAGATAGGTTCCTAAGAGCCATGATAATATTTTACACTATGTTTTATAGATAGGTTCCTAGGAGCCCTGACAATGTTCTACACTATGTTTTATAGATAGGTTACTAGGAGCCCTGACAGTATGCTACACTATGTTTTATAGATATGTTCCTAGGAGCCCTGACAGTGTTCTACACTATGTTTTATAGATAGATTCGAAGGAGCCCTGACAGTGTCCTACACTATGTTTTATAGATAGGTTCCTAGGAGCCCTGACAGTATGCTACACTATGTTTTATAGATATGTTCCTAGGAGCCCTGACAGTGTTCTACACTATGTTTTATAGATAGGTTCCTAGGAGCCCTGACAGTGTTCTACACTATGTTTTATAGATAGGTTCCTAGGAGCCCTTACAATGTTCTACACTATGTTTATAGATAGGTTCCTAGGAGTCCTGACAGTGTTCTACACTATGTTTTATAGATAGGTTACTAGGAGCCCTGACAGTGTTCTACACTATGTTTTATAGATAGATTCATAGGAGCCCTGACAGTGTCCTACACTATGTTTTATAGATAGGTACCCAAGAGCCCTGACAGTATGCTACACTATGTTTTATAGATAGGTTCCTAGGAGTCCTGACAGTGTTCTACACTATGTTTTATAGATAGATTCATAGGAGCCCTGACAGTGTCCTACACTGTTTTATAGATAGGTTCCTAGGAGCCCTGACATTGTTCTACACTATGTTTTATAGATAGGTTCCTAGGAGCCCTGACAGTGTTCTACACAATGGTTTATAGATAGGTTCCTAGGAGCCCTGACAGTATTCTACACTATGTTTTATAGATAGGTTCCTAGGAGCCCTGACAGTATTATACACTATGTTTTATAGATAGGTTCCTAGGAGTCCTGACAGTGTTATACACTATGTTTTATAGATAGGTTCCTAGGAGCCCTGACAGTGTTCTACACAATGGTTTATAGATAGGTTCCTAGGAGCCCTGACAGTATTCTACACTATGTTTTATAGATAGGTTCCTAGGAGCCCTGACAGTATTATACACTACGTTTTATAGATAGGTTCCTAGGAGTCCTGACAGTGTTATACACTATGTTTTATAGATAGGTTCCTAGGAGCCCTGACAGTGTTCTACACAATGGTTTATAGATAGGTTCCTAGGAGCCCTGACAGTGTTCTACACTATGTTTTATAGATAGGTTCCTAGGAGCCCTGACAGTGTTCTACACAATGGTTTATAGATAGGTTCCTAGGAGCCCTGACAGTGTTCTACACTATGTTTTATAGATAGGTTCCTAGGAGCCCTGACAGTGTTGTACAATATTTTTTATAGATAGGTTCCTAGGAGCCCTGACAGTGTTTTACACTATGTTTTACAGATAGGTTCCCAGGAGCCCTGACATTGTTCTATACTATGTTTTATAGATAGGTTCCTAAGAGCCATGAGAATATTTTACACTATGTCTTATAGATAGGTTCCTAGGAGTCCTGACAGTATTCTACATTATGTTTTATAGATAGGTTCCTAGGAGCCCTGACAGTATTCTACACTATGTTTTATAGATAGGTTCCTAGGAGTCCTGACAGTGTTCTACACTATGTTTTATAGATAAGTTCCTAGGAGTCCTGACAGTGTTCTACACTATGCTTTTTAGATAGGTTCCTAGGAGCCCTGACAGTGTTATACACTATGTTCTATAGATAGGTTCCTAGGAGCCCTGACAGTGTCATACACTATGTTTTATAGATAGATTCCTAGGAGTCCTGACAGTGTTCTACACTATGTTTTATAGATAGGTTCCTAGGAGTCCTGACAGTATTCTACACTATGTTTTATAGGTAGGTTCCTAGGAGTCCTGACAGTGTTCTACACTATGTTTTATAGATCGGTTCCTAGGAGCCCTGAGAGTGTTCTACACTATGTTTTATAGATAGGTTACTAGGAGCCCTGACAGTGTTCTACACTATGTTTTATAGATAGATTCATAGGAGCCCTGACAGTGTCCTACACTGTGTTTTATAGATAGGTTCCTAGGAGCCCTGACAGTATGCTACACTATGTTTTATAGATAGGTTCCTAGGAGCCCTGACAGTGTTCTACACTATGTTTTATAGATAGGTTCCTAGGAGCCCTGACAGTGTTCTACACTATGTTTTATAGATAGGTTCCTAGGAGCCCTTACAATGTTCTACACTATGTTTATAGATAGGTTCCTAGGAGTCCTGACAGTGTTCTACACTATGTTTTATAGATAGGTTACTAGGAGCCCTGACAGTGTTCTACACTATGTTTTATAGATAGATTCTTAGGAGTCCTGACAGTGTCCTACACTATGTTTTATAGATAGGTTCCTAGGAGCCCTGACAGTATTCTACACTATGTTTTATAGATAGGTTCCTAGGAGTCCTGACAGTGTTCTACACTATGTTTTATAGATAGGTTCCTAGGAGCCCTGACAGTATTATACACTATGTTTTATAGATAGGTTCCTAGGAGTCCTGACAGTGTTATACACTATGTTTTATAGATAGGTTCCTAGGAGCCCTGACAGTGTTCTACACAATGGTTTATAGATAGGTTCCTAGGAGCCCTGACAGTGTTCTACACTATGTTTTATAGATAGGTTCCTAGGAGCCCTGACAGTGTTCTACACTATGTTTTAAAGATAGTTTCCTAGGAGCCCTGACAGTGTTGTACAATATTTTTTATAGATAGGTTCCTAGCAGCCCTGACAGTGTTTTACACTATGTTTTACAGATAGGTTCCCAGGAGCCCTGACATTGTTCTATACTATGTTTTATAGATAGGTTCCTAAGATCCATGAGAATAT
>NC_134265.1:323804712-323865189 GCF_031893055.1 Leptodactylus fuscus | reverse complement strand
TAGCCCTGAGAGTGTTCTACACTATGTTTTAAAGATAGTTTCCTAGGAGCCCTGACAGTGTTTTACATTATGTTTTACAGGTAGGTTCCCAGGAGCCCTGACATTGTTCTATACTATGTTTTATAGATAGGTTCCTAAGAGCCATGATAATATTTTACACTATGTTTTATAGATAGGTTCCTAGGAGCCCTTACAATGTTCTACACTATATTTATAGATAGGTTCCTAGGAGTCCTGACAGTGTTCTACACTATGTTTTTATAGATAGGTTACTAGGAGCCCTGACAGTGTTCTACACTATGTTTTATAGATAGATTCATAGGAGTCCTGACAGTGTCCTACACTATGTTTTATAGATAGGTTCCTAGGAGCCCTGACAGTATTCTACACTATGTTTTATAGATAGGTTCCTAGGAGTCCTGACAGTGTTCTACACTATGTTTTATAGATAGGTTCCTAGGAGCCCTGACAGTATTATACACTATGTTTTATAGATAGGTTCCTAGGAGTCCTGACAGTGTTATACACTATGTTTTAAAGATAGGTTCCTAGGAGTCCTGACAGTGTTCTACACTATATTTTATAGATAGGTTCCTAGGAGCCCTGACAGTGTTCTACACAATGGTTTATAGATAGGTTCCTAGGAGCCCTGACAGTGTTCTACACAATGGTTTATAGATAGGTTCCTAGGAGCCCTGACAGTGTTCTACACTATGTTTTATAGATAGGTTCCTAGGAGCCCTGACAGTGTTCTACACTATGTTTTAAAGATAGTTTCCTAGGAGCCCTGACAGTGTTGTACAATATTATTTATAGATAGGTTCCTAGGAGCCCTGACAGTGTTTTACACTATGTTTTACAGATAGGTTCCCAGGAGCCCTGACATTGTTCTATACTATGTTTTATAGATAGGTTCCTAAGATCCATGAGAATATTTTACACTATGTCTTATAGATAGGTTCCTAGGAGTCCTGACAGTATTCTACATTATGTTTTATAGATAGGTTGCTAGGAGCCCTGACAGTATTCTACACTATGTTTTATAGATAGGTTCCTAGGAGTCCTGACAGTGTTCTACACTATGTTTTATAGATAAGTTCCTAGGAGTCCTGATAGTGTTCTACACTATGCTTTATAGATAGGTTCCTAGGAGCCCTGACAGTGTTATACACTATGTTCTATAGATAGGTTCCTAGGAGCCCTGACAGTGTCATACACTATGTTTTATAGATAGATTCCTAGGAGTCCTGACAGTGTTCTACACTATGTTTTATAGATAGGTTCCTAGGAGCCCTGACAGTATTCTACACTATGTTTTATAGGTAGGTTCCTAGGAGTCCTGACAGTGTTCTACACTATGTTTTATAGATCGGTTCCTAGGAGCCCTGAGAGTGTTCTACACTATGTTTTAAAGATAGTTTCCTAGGAGCCCTGACAGTGTTTTACACTATGTTTTACAGATAGGTTCCCAGGAGCCCTGACATTGTTCTATACTATGTTTTATAGATAGGTTCCTAAGAGCCATGATAATATTTTACACTATGTTTTATAGATAGGTTCCTAGGAGCCCTGACAATGTTCTACACTATGTTTTATAGATAGGTTACTAGGAGCCCTGACAGTATGCTACACTATGTTTTATAGATATGTTCCTAGGAGCCCTGACAGTGTTCTACACTATGTTTTATAGATAGATTCATAGGAGCCCTGACAGTGTCCTACACTATGTTTTATAGATAGGTTCCTAGGAGCCCTGACAGTATGCTACACTATGTTTTATAGATATGTTCCTAGGAGCCCTGACAGTGTTCTACACTATGTTTTATAGATAGGTTCCTAGGAGCCCTGACAGTGTTCTACACTATGTTTTATAGATAGGTTCCTAGGAGCCCTTACAATGTTCTACACTATGTTTATAGATAGGTTCCTAGGAGTCCTGACAGTGTTCTACACTATGTTTTATAGATAGGTTACTAGGAGCCCTGACAGTGTTCTACACTATGTTTTATAGATAGATTCATAGGAGCCCTGACAGTGTCCTACACTATGTTTTATAGATAGTTACCCAAGAGCCCTGACAGTATGCTACACTATGTTTTATAGATAGGTTCCTAGGAGTCCTGACAGTGTTCTACACTATGTTTTATAGATAGATTCATAGGAGCCCTGACAGTGTCCTACACTGTTTTATAGATAGGTTCCTAGGAGCCCTGACATTGTTCTACACTATGTTTTATAGATAGGTTCCTAGGAGCCCTGACAGTGTTCTACACAATGGTTTATAGATAGGTTCCTAGGAGCCCTGACAGTATTCTACACTATGTTTTATAGATAGGTTCCTAGGAGCCCTGACAGTATTATACACTATGTTTTATAGATAGGTTCCTAGGAGTCCTGACAGTGTTATACACTATGTTTTATAGATAGGTTCCTAGGAGCCCTGACAGTGTTCTACACAATGGTTTATAGATAGGTTCCTAGGAGCCCTGACAGTATTCTACACTATGTTTTATAGATAGGTTCCTAGGAGCCCTGACAGTATTATACACTACGTTTTATAGATAGGTTCCTAGGAGTCCTGACAGTGTTATACACTATGTTTTATAGATAGGTTCCTAGGAGCCCTGACAGTGTTCTACACAATGGTTTATAGATAGGTTCCTAGGAGCCCTGACAGTGTTCTACACTATGTTTTATAGATAGGTTCCTAGGAGCCCTGACAGTGTTCTACACAATGGTTTATAGATAGGTTCCTAGGAGCCCTGACAGTGTTCTACACTATGTTTTATAGATAGGTTCCTAGGAGCCCTGACAGTGTTGTACAATATTTTTTATAGATAGGTTCCTAGGAGCCCTGACAGTGTTTTACACTATGTTTTACAGATAGGTTCCCAGGAGCCCTGACATTGTTCTATACTATGTTTTATAGATAGGTTCCTAAGAGCCATGAGAATATTTTACACTATGTCTTATAGATAGGTTCCTAGGAGTCCTGACAGTATTCTACATTATGTTTTATAGATAGGTTCCTAGGAGCCCTGACAGTATTCTACACTATGTTTTATAGATAGGTTCCTAGGAGTCCTGACAGTGTTCTACACTATGTTTTATAGATAAGTTCCTAGGAGTCCTGACAGTGTTCTACACTATGCTTTTTAGATAGGTTCCTAGGAGCCCTGACAGTGTTATACACTATGTTCTATAGATAGGTTCCTAGGAGCCCTGACAGTGTCATACACTATGTTTTATAGATAGATTCCTAGGAGTCCTGACAGTGTTCTACACTATGTTTTATAGATAGGTTCCTAGGAGTCCTGACAGTATTCTACACTATGTTTTATAGGTAGGTTCCTAGGAGTCCTGACAGTGTTCTACACTATGTTTTATAGATCGGTTCCTAGGAGCCCTGAGAGTGTTCTACACTATGTTTTATAGATAGGTTACTAGGAGCCCTGACAGTGTTCTACACTATGTTTTATAGATAGATTCATAGGAGCCCTGACAGTGTCCTACACTGTGTTTTATAGATAGGTTCCTAGGAGCCCTGACAGTATGCTACACTATGTTTTATAGATAGGTTCCTAGGAGCCCTGACAGTGTTCTACACTATGTTTTATAGATAGGTTCCTAGGAGCCCTGACAGTGTTCTACACTATGTTTTATAGATAGGTTCCTAGGAGCCCTTACAATGTTCTACACTATGTTTATAGATAGGTTCCTAGGAGTCCTGACAGTGTTCTACACTATGTTTTATAGATAGGTTACTAGGAGCCCTGACAGTGTTCTACACTATGTTTTATAGATAGATTCTTAGGAGTCCTGACAGTGTCCTACACTATGTTTTATAGATAGGTTCCTAGGAGCCCTGACAGTATTCTACACTATGTTTTATAGATAGGTTCCTAGGAGTCCTGACAGTGTTCTACACTATGTTTTATAGATAGGTTCCTAGGAGCCCTGACAGTATTATACACTATGTTTTATAGATAGGTTCCTAGGAGTCCTGACAGTGTTATACACTATGTTTTATAGATAGGTTCCTAGGAGCCCTGACAGTGTTCTACACAATGGTTTATAGATAGGTTCCTAGGAGCCCTGACAGTGTTCTACACTATGTTTTATAGATCGGTTCCTAGGAGCCCTGAGAGTGTTCTACACTATGTTTTATAGATAGGTTACTAGGAGCCCTGACAGTGTTCTACACTATGTTTTATAGATAGATTCATAGGAGCCCTGACAGTGTTATACACTATGTTTTATAGATAGGTTCCTAGGAGCCCTGACAGTGTTCTACACAATGGTTTATAGGTAGGTTCCTAGGAGCCCTGACAGTGTTCTACACTATGTTTTATAGATAGGTTCCTAGGAGCCCTGACAGTGTTCTACACAATGGTTTATAGATAGGTTCCTAGGAGCCCTGACAGTGTTCTACACTATGTTTTATAGATAGGTTCCTAGGAGCCCTGACAGTGTTGTACAATATTTTTTATAGATAGGTTCCTAGGAGCCCTGACAGTGTTTTACACTATGTTTTACAGATAGGTTCCCAGGAGCCCTGACATTGTTCTATACTATGTTTTATAGATAGGTTCCTAAGAGCCATGAGAATATTTTACACTATGTCTTATAGATAGGTTCCTAGGAGTCCTGACAGTATTCTACATTATGTTTTATAGATAGGTTCCTAGGAGCCCTGACAGTATTCTACACTATGTTTTATAGATAGGTTCCTAGGAGTCCTGACAGTGTTCTACACTATGTTTTATAGATAAGTTCCTAGGAGTCCTGACAGTGTTCTACACTATGCTTTATAGATAGGTTCCTAGGAGCCCTGACAGTGTTCTACACTATGTTTTATAGGTAGGTTCTTAGGAGTCCTGACAGTGTTCTACACTATGTTTTATAGATCGGTTCCTAGGAGCCCTGAGAGTGTTCTACACTATGTTTTAAAGATAGTTTCCTAGGAGCCCTGACAGTGTTTTACATTATGTTTTACAGGTAGGTTCCCAGGAGCCCTGACATTGTTCTATACTATGTTTTATAGATAGGTTCCTAAGAGCCATGATAATATTTTACACTATGTTTTATAGATAGGTTCCTAGGAGCCCTTACAATGTTCTACACTATATTTATAGATAGGTTCCTAGGAGTCCTGACAGTGTTCTACACTATGTTTTATAGATAGGTTACTAGGAGCCCTGACAGTGTTCTACACTATGTTTTATAGATAGATTCATAGGAGTCCTGACAGTGTCCTACACTATGTTTTATAGATAGGTTCCTAGGAGCCCTGACAGTATTCTACACTATGTTTTATAGATAGGTTCCTAGGAGTCCTGACAGTGTTCTACACTATGTTTTATAGATAGGTTCCTAGGAGCCCTGACAGTATTATACACTATGTTTTATAGATAGGTTCCTAGGAGTCCTGACAGTGTTATACACTATGTTTTAAAGATAGGTTCGTAGGAGTCCTGACAGTGTTCTACACTATATTTTATAGATAGGTTCCTAGGAGCCCTGACAGTGTTCTACACAATGGTTTATAGATAGGTTCCTAGGAGCCCTGACAGTGTTCTACACAATGGTTTATAGATAGGTTCCTAGGAGCCCTGACAGTGTTCTACACTATGTTTTATAGATAGGTTCCTAGGAGCCCTGACAGTGTTCTACACTATGTTTTAAAGATAGTTTCCTAGGAGCCCTGACAGTGTTGTACAATATTATTTATAGATAGGTTCCTAGGAGCCCTGACAGTGTTTTACACTATGTTTTACAGATAGGTTCCCAGGAGCCCTGACATTGTTCTATACTATGTTTTATAGATAGGTTCCTAAGATCCATGAGAATATTTTACACTATGTCTTATAGATAGGTTCCTAGGAGTCCTGACAGTATTCTACATTATGTTTTATAGATAGGTTGCTAGGAGCCCTGACAGTATTCTACACTATGTTTTATAGATAGGTTCCTAGGAGTCCTGACAGTGTTCTACACTATGTTTTATAGATAAGTTCCTAGGAGTCCTGATAGTGTTCTACACTATGCTTTATAGATAGGTTCCTAGGAGCCCTGACAGTGTTATACACTATGTTCTATAGATAGGTTCCTAGGAGCCCTGACAGTGTCATACACTATGTTTTATAGATAGATTCCTAGGAGTCCTGACAGTGTTCTACACTATGTTTTATAGATAGGTTCCTAGGAGCCCTGACAGTATTCTACACTATGTTTTATAGGTAGGTTCCTAGGAGTCCTGACAGTGTTCTACACTATGTTTTATAGATCGGTTCCTAGGAGCCCTGAGAGTGTTCTACACTATGTTTTAAAGATAGTTTCCTAGGAGCCCTGACAGTGTTTTACACTATGTTTTACAGATAGGTTCCCAGGAGCCCTGACATTGTTCTATACTATGTTTTATAGATAGGTTCCTAAGAGCCATGATAATATTTTACACTATGTTTTATAGATAGGTTCCTAGGAGCCCTGACAATGTTCTACACTATGTTTTATAGATAGGTTACTAGGAGCCCTGACAGTATGCTACACTATGTTTTATAGATATGTTCCTAGGAGCCCTGACAGTGTTCTACACTATGTTTTATAGATAGATTCATAGGAGCCCTGACAGTGTCCTACACTATGTTTTATAGATAGGTTCCTAGGAGCCCTGACAGTATGCTACACTATGTTTTATAGATATGTTCCTAGGAGCCCTGACAGTGTTCTACACTATGTTTTATAGATAGGTTCCTAGGAGCCCTGACAGTGTTCTACACTATGTTTTATAGATAGGTTCCTAGGAGCCCTTACAATGTTCTACACTATGTTTATAGATAGGTTCCTAGGAGTCCTGACAGTGTTCTACACTATGTTTTATAGATAGGTTACTAGGAGCCCTGACAGTGTTCTACACTATGTTTTATAGATAGATTCATAGGAGCCCTGACAGTGTCCTACACTATGTTTTATAGATAGTTACCCAAGAGCCCTGACAGTATGCTACACTATGTTTTATAGATAGGTTCCTAGGAGTCCTGACAGTGTTCTACACTATGTTTTATAGATAGATTCATAGGAGCCCTGACAGTGTCCTACACTGTTTTATAGATAGGTTCCTAGGAGCCCTGACATTGTTCTACACTATGTTTTATAGATAGGTTCCTAGGAGCCCTGACAGTGTTCTACACAATGGTTTATAGATAGGTTCCTAGGAGCCCTGACAGTATTCTACACTATGTTTTATAGATAGGTTCCTAGGAGCCCTGACAGTATTATACACTATGTTTTATAGATAGGTTCCTAGGAGTCCTGACAGTGTTATACACTATGTTTTATAGATAGGTTCCTAGGAGCCCTGACAGTGTTCTACACAATGGTTTATAGATAGGTTCCTAGGAGCCCTGACAGTATTCTACACTATGTTTTATAGATAGGTTCCTAGGAGCCCTGACAGTATTATACACTACGTTTTATAGATAGGTTCCTAGGAGTCCTGACAGTGTTATACACTATGTTTTATAGATAGGTTCCTAGGAGCCCTGACAGTGTTCTACACAATGGTTTATAGATAGGTTCCTAGGAGCCCTGACAGTGTTCTACACTATGTTTTATAGATAGGTTCCTAGGAGCCCTGACAGTGTTCTACACAATGGTTTATAGATAGGTTCCTAGGAGCCCTGACAGTGTTCTACACTATGTTTTATAGATAGGTTCCTAGGAGCCCTGACAGTGTTGTACAATATTTTTTATAGATAGGTTCCTAGGAGCCCTGACAGTGTTTTACACTATGTTTTACAGATAGGTTCCCAGGAGCCCTGACATTGTTCTATACTATGTTTTATAGATAGGTTCCTAAGAGCCATGAGAATATTTTACACTATGTCTTATAGATAGGTTCCTAGGAGTCCTGACAGTATTCTACATTATGTTTTATAGATAGGTTCCTAGGAGCCCTGACAGTATTCTACACTATGTTTTATAGATAGGTTCCTAGGAGTCCTGACAGTGTTCTACACTATGTTTTATAGATAAGTTCCTAGGAGTCCTGACAGTGTTCTACACTATGCTTTTTAGATAGGTTCCTAGGAGCCCTGACAGTGTTATACACTATGTTCTATAGATAGGTTCCTAGGAGCCCTGACAGTGTCATACACTATGTTTTATAGATAGATTCCTAGGAGTCCTGACAGTGTTCTACACTATGTTTTATAGATAGGTTCCTAGGAGTCCTGACAGTATTCTACACTATGTTTTATAGGTAGGTTCCTAGGAGTCCTGACAGTGTTCTACACTATGTTTTATAGATCGGTTCCTAGGAGCCCTGAGAGTGTTCTACACTATGTTTTATAGATAGGTTACTAGGAGCCCTGACAGTGTTCTACACTATGTTTTATAGATAGATTCATAGGAGCCCTGACAGTGTCCTACACTGTGTTTTATAGATAGGTTCCTAGGAGCCCTGACAGTATGCTACACTATGTTTTATAGATAGGTTCCTAGGAGCCCTGACAGTGTTCTACACTATGTTTTATAGATAGGTTCCTAGGAGCCCTGACAGTGTTCTACACTATGTTTTATAGATAGGTTCCTAGGAGCCCTTACAATGTTCTACACTATGTTTATAGATAGGTTCCTAGGAGTCCTGACAGTGTTCTACACTATGTTTTATAGATAGGTTACTAGGAGCCCTGACAGTGTTCTACACTATGTTTTATAGATAGATTCTTAGGAGTCCTGACAGTGTCCTACACTATGTTTTATAGATAGGTTCCTAGGAGCCCTGACAGTATTCTACACTATGTTTTATAGATAGGTTCCTAGGAGTCCTGACAGTGTTCTACACTATGTTTTATAGATAGGTTCCTAGGAGCCCTGACAGTATTATACACTATGTTTTATAGATAGGTTCCTAGGAGTCCTGACAGTGTTATACACTATGTTTTATAGATAGGTTCCTAGGAGCCCTGACAGTGTTCTACACTATGTTTTATAGGTAGGTTCTTAGGAGTCCTGACAGTGTTCTACACTATGTTTTATAGATCGGTTCCTAGGAGCCCTGAGAGTGTTCTACACTATGTTTTAAAGATAGTTTCCTAGGAGCCCTGACAGTGTTTTACATTATGTTTTACAGGTAGGTTCCCAGGAGCCCTGACATTGTTCTATACTATGTTTTATAGATAGGTTCCTAAGAGCCATGATAATATTTTACACTATGTTTTATAGATAGGTTCCTAGGAGCCCTTACAATGTTCTACACTATATTTATAGATAGGTTCCTAGGAGTCCTGACAGTGTTCTACACTATGTTTTATAGATAGGTTACTAGGAGCCCTGACAGTGTTCTACACTATGTTTTATAGATAGATTCATAGGAGTCCTGACAGTGTCCTACACTATGTTTTATAGATAGGTTCCTAGGAGCCCTGACAGTATTCTACACTATGTTTTATAGATAGGTTCCTAGGAGTCCTGACAGTGTTCTACACTATGTTTTATAGATAGGTTCCTAGGAGCCCTGACAGTATTATACACTATGTTTTATAGATAGGTTCCTAGGAGTCCTGACAGTGTTATACACTATGTTTTAAAGATAGGTTCCTAGGAGTCCTGACAGTGTTCTACACTATATTTTATAGATAGGTTCCTAGGAGCCCTGACAGTGTTCTACACAATGGTTTATAGATAGGTTCCTAGGAGCCCTGACAGTGTTCTACACAATGGTTTATAGATAGGTTCCTAGGAGCCCTGACAGTGTTCTACACTATGTTTTATAGATAGGTTCCTAGGAGCCCTGACAGTGTTCTACACTATGTTTTAAAGATAGTTTCCTAGGAGCCCTGACAGTGTTGTACAATATTATTTATAGATAGGTTCCTAGGAGCCCTGACAGTGTTTTACACTATGTTTTACAGATAGGTTCCCAGGAGCCCTGACATTGTTCTATACTATGTTTTATAGATAGGTTCCTAAGATCCATGAGAATATTTTACACTATGTCTTATAGATAGGTTCCTAGGAGTCCTGACAGTATTCTACATTATGTTTTATAGATAGGTTGCTAGGAGCCCTGACAGTATTCTACACTATGTTTTATAGATAGGTTCCTAGGAGTCCTGACAGTGTTCTACACTATGTTTTATAGATAAGTTCCTAGGAGTCCTGATAGTGTTCTACACTATGCTTTATAGATAGGTTCCTAGGAGCCCTGACAGTGTTATACACTATGTTCTATAGATAGGTTCCTAGGAGCCCTGACAGTGTCATACACTATGTTTTATAGATAGATTCCTAGGAGTCCTGACAGTGTTCTACACTATGTTTTATAGATAGGTTCCTAGGAGCCCTGACAGTATTCTACACTATGTTTTATAGGTAGGTTCCTAGGAGTCCTGACAGTGTTCTACACTATGTTTTATAGATCGGTTCCTAGGAGCCCTGAGAGTGTTCTACACTATGTTTTAAAGATAGTTTCCTAGGAGCCCTGACAGTGTTTTACACTATGTTTTACAGATAGGTTCCCAGGAGCCCTGACATTGTTCTATACTATGTTTTATAGATAGGTTCCTAAGAGCCATGATAATATTTTACACTATGTTTTATAGATAGGTTCCTAGGAGCCCTGACAATGTTCTACACTATGTTTTATAGATAGGTTACTAGGAGCCCTGACAGTATGCTACACTATGTTTTATAGATATGTTCCTAGGAGCCCTGACAGTGTTCTACACTATGTTTTATAGATAGATTCATAGGAGCCCTGACAGTGTCCTACACTATGTTTTATAGATAGGTTCCTAGGAGCCCTGACAGTATGCTACACTATGTTTTATAGATATGTTCCTAGGAGCCCTGACAGTGTTCTACACTATGTTTTATAGATAGGTTCCTAGGAGCCCTGACAGTGTTCTACACTATGTTTTATAGATAGGTTCCTAGGAGCCCTTACAATGTTCTACACTATGTTTATAGATAGGTTCCTAGGAGTCCTGACAGTGTTCTACACTATGTTTTATAGATAGGTTACTAGGAGCCCTGACAGTGTTCTACACTATGTTTTATAGATAGATTCATAGGAGCCCTGACAGTGTCCTACACTATGTTTTATAGATAGTTACCCAAGAGCCCTGACAGTATGCTACACTATGTTTTATAGATAGGTTCCTAGGAGTCCTGACAGTGTTCTACACTATGTTTTATAGATAGATTCATAGGAGCCCTGACAGTGTCCTACACTGTTTTATAGATAGGTTCCTAGGAGCCCTGACATTGTTCTACACTATGTTTTATAGATAGGTTCCTAGGAGCCCTGACAGTGTTCTACACAATGGTTTATAGATAGGTTCCTAGGAGCCCTGACAGTATTCTACACTATGTTTTATAGATAGGTTCCTAGGAGCCCTGACAGTATTATACACTATGTTTTATAGATAGGTTCCTAGGAGTCCTGACAGTGTTATACACTATGTTTTATAGATAGGTTCCTAGGAGCCCTGACAGTGTTCTACACAATGGTTTATAGATAGGTTCCTAGGAGCCCTGACAGTATTCTACACTATGTTTTATAGATAGGTTCCTAGGAGCCCTGACAGTATTATACACTACGTTTTATAGATAGGTTCCTAGGAGTCCTGACAGTGTTATACACTATGTTTTATAGATAGGTTCCTAGGAGCCCTGACAGTGTTCTACACAATGGTTTATAGATAGGTTCCTAGGAGCCCTGACAGTGTTCTACACTATGTTTTATAGATAGGTTCCTAGGAGCCCTGACAGTGTTCTACACAATGGTTTATAGATAGGTTCCTAGGAGCCCTGACAGTGTTCTACACTATGTTTTATAGATAGGTTCCTAGGAGCCCTGACAGTGTTGTACAATATTTTTTATAGATAGGTTCCTAGGAGCCCTGACAGTGTTTTACACTATGTTTTACAGATAGGTTCCCAGGAGCCCTGACATTGTTCTATACTATGTTTTATAGATAGGTTCCTAAGAGCCATGAGAATATTTTACACTATGTCTTATAGATAGGTTCCTAGGAGTCCTGACAGTATTCTACATTATGTTTTATAGATAGGTTCCTAGGAGCCCTGACAGTATTCTACACTATGTTTTATAGATAGGTTCCTAGGAGTCCTGACAGTGTTCTACACTATGTTTTATAGATAAGTTCCTAGGAGTCCTGACAGTGTTCTACACTATGCTTTTTAGATAGGTTCCTAGGAGCCCTGACAGTGTTATACACTATGTTCTATAGATAGGTTCCTAGGAGCCCTGACAGTGTCATACACTATGTTTTATAGATAGATTCCTAGGAGTCCTGACAGTGTTCTACACTATGTTTTATAGATAGGTTCCTAGGAGTCCTGACAGTATTCTACACTATGTTTTATAGGTAGGTTCCTAGGAGTCCTGACAGTGTTCTACACTATGTTTTATAGATCGGTTCCTAGGAGCCCTGAGAGTGTTCTACACTATGTTTTATAGATAGGTTACTAGGAGCCCTGACAGTGTTCTACACTATGTTTTATAGATAGATTCATAGGAGCCCTGACAGTGTCCTACACTGTGTTTTATAGATAGGTTCCTAGGAGCCCTGACAGTATGCTACACTATGTTTTATAGATAGGTTCCTAGGAGCCCTGACAGTGTTCTACACTATGTTTTATAGATAGGTTCCTAGGAGCCCTGACAGTGTTCTACACTATGTTTTATAGATAGGTTCCTAGGAGCCCTTACAATGTTCTACACTATGTTTATAGATAGGTTCCTAGGAGTCCTGACAGTGTTCTACACTATGTTTTATAGATAGGTTACTAGGAGCCCTGACAGTGTTCTACACTATGTTTTATAGATAGATTCTTAGGAGTCCTGACAGTGTCCTACACTATGTTTTATAGATAGGTTCCTAGGAGCCCTGACAGTATTCTACACTATGTTTTATAGATAGGTTCCTAGGAGTCCTGACAGTGTTCTACACTATGTTTTATAGATAGGTTCCTAGGAGCCCTGACAGTATTATACACTATGTTTTATAGATAGGTTCCTAGGAGTCCTGACAGTGTTATACACTATGTTTTATAGATAGGTTCCTAGGAGCCCTGACAGTGTTCTACACTATGTTTTATAGGTAGGTTCTTAGGAGTCCTGACAGTGTTCTACACTATGTTTTATAGATCGGTTCCTAGGAGCCCTGAGAGTGTTCTACACTATGTTTTAAAGATAGTTTCCTAGGAGCCCTGACAGTGTTTTACATTATGTTTTACAGGTAGGTTCCCAGGAGCCCTGACATTGTTCTATACTATGTTTTATAGATAGGTTCCTAAGAGCCATGATAATATTTTACACTATGTTTTATAGATAGGTTCCTAGGAGCCCTTACAATGTTCTACACTATATTTATAGATAGGTTCCTAGGAGTCCTGACAGTGTTCTACACTATGTTTTATAGATAGGTTACTAGGAGCCCTGACAGTGTTCTACACTATGTTTTATAGATAGATTCATAGGAGTCCTGACAGTGTCCTACACTATGTTTTATAGATAGGTTCCTAGGAGCCCTGACAGTATTCTACACTATGTTTTATAGATAGGTTCCTAGGAGTCCTGACAGTGTTCTACACTATGTTTTATAGATAGGTTCCTAGGAGCCCTGACAGTATTATACACTATGTTTTATAGATAGGTTCCTAGGAGTCCTGACAGTGTTATACACTATGTTTTAAAGATAGGTTCCTAGGAGTCCTGACAGTGTTCTACACTATATTTTATAGATAGGTTCCTAGGAGCCCTGACAGTGTTCTACACAATGGTTTATAGATAGGTTCCTAGGAGCCCTGACAGTGTTCTACACAATGGTTTATAGATAGGTTCCTAGGAGCCCTGACAGTGTTCTACACTATGTTTTATAGATAGGTTCCTAGGAGCCCTGACAGTGTTCTACACTATGTTTTAAAGATAGTTTCCTAGGAGCCCTGACAGTGTTGTACAATATTATTTATAGATAGGTTCCTAGGAGCCCTGACAGTGTTTTACACTATGTTTTACAGATAGGTTCCCAGGAGCCCTGACATTGTTCTATACTATGTTTTATAGATAGGTTCCTAAGATCCATGAGAATATTTTACACTATGTCTTATAGATAGGTTCCTAGGAGTCCTGACAGTATTCTACATTATGTTTTATAGATAGGTTGCTAGGAGCCCTGACAGTATTCTACACTATGTTTTATAGATAGGTTCCTAGGAGTCCTGACAGTGTTCTACACTATGTTTTATAGATAAGTTCCTAGGAGTCCTGATAGTGTTCTACACTATGCTTTATAGATAGGTTCCTAGGAGCCCTGACAGTGTTATACACTATGTTCTATAGATAGGTTCCTAGGAGCCCTGACAGTGTCATACACTATGTTTTATAGATAGATTCCTAGGAGTCCTGACAGTGTTCTACACTATGTTTTATAGATAGGTTCCTAGGAGCCCTGACAGTATTCTACACTATGTTTTATAGGTAGGTTCCTAGGAGTCCTGACAGTGTTCTACACTATGTTTTATAGATCGGTTCCTAGGAGCCCTGAGAGTGTTCTACACTATGTTTTAAAGATAGTTTCCTAGGAGCCCTGACAGTGTTTTACACTATGTTTTACAGATAGGTTCCCAGGAGCCCTGACATTGTTCTATACTATGTTTTATAGATAGGTTCCTAAGAGCCATGATAATATTTTACACTATGTTTTATAGATAGGTTCCTAGGAGCCCTGACAATGTTCTACACTATGTTTTATAGATAGGTTACTAGGAGCCCTGACAGTATGCTACACTATGTTTTATAGATATGTTCCTAGGAGCCCTGACAGTGTTCTACACTATGTTTTATAGATAGATTCATAGGAGCCCTGACAGTGTCCTACACTATGTTTTATAGATAGGTTCCTAGGAGCCCTGACAGTATGCTACACTATGTTTTATAGATATGTTCCTAGGAGCCCTGACAGTGTTCTACACTATGTTTTATAGATAGGTTCCTAGGAGCCCTGACAGTGTTCTACACTATGTTTTATAGATAGGTTCCTAGGAGCCCTTACAATGTTCTACACTATGTTTATAGATAGGTTCCTAGGAGTCCTGACAGTGTTCTACACTATGTTTTATAGATAGGTTACTAGGAGCCCTGACAGTGTTCTACACTATGTTTTATAGATAGATTCATAGGAGCCCTGACAGTGTCCTACACTATGTTTTATAGATAGTTACCCAAGAGCCCTGACAGTATGCTACACTATGTTTTATAGATAGGTTCCTAGGAGTCCTGACAGTGTTCTACACTATGTTTTATAGATAGATTCATAGGAGCCCTGACAGTGTCCTACACTGTTTTATAGATAGGTTCCTAGGAGCCCTGACATTGTTCTACACTATGTTTTATAGATAGGTTCCTAGGAGCCCTGACAGTGTTCTACACAATGGTTTATAGATAGGTTCCTAGGAGCCCTGACAGTATTCTACACTATGTTTTATAGATAGGTTCCTAGGAGCCCTGACAGTATTATACACTATGTTTTATAGATAGGTTCCTAGGAGTCCTGACAGTGTTATACACTATGTTTTATAGATAGGTTCCTAGGAGCCCTGACAGTGTTCTACACAATGGTTTATAGATAGGTTCCTAGGAGCCCTGACAGTATTCTACACTATGTTTTATAGATAGGTTCCTAGGAGCCCTGACAGTATTATACACTACGTTTTATAGATAGGTTCCTAGGAGTCCTGACAGTGTTATACACTATGTTTTATAGATAGGTTCCTAGGAGCCCTGACAGTGTTCTACACAATGGTTTATAGATAGGTTCCTAGGAGCCCTGACAGTGTTCTACACTATGTTTTATAGATAGGTTCCTAGGAGCCCTGACAGTGTTCTACACAATGGTTTATAGATAGGTTCCTAGGAGCCCTGACAGTGTTCTACACTATGTTTTATAGATAGGTTCCTAGGAGCCCTGACAGTGTTGTACAATATTTTTTATAGATAGGTTCCTAGGAGCCCTGACAGTGTTTTACACTATGTTTTACAGATAGGTTCCCAGGAGCCCTGACATTGTTCTATACTATGTTTTATAGATAGGTTCCTAAGAGCCATGAGAATATTTTACACTATGTCTTATAGATAGGTTCCTAGGAGTCCTGACAGTATTCTACATTATGTTTTATAGATAGGTTCCTAGGAGCCCTGACAGTATTCTACACTATGTTTTATAGATAGGTTCCTAGGAGTCCTGACAGTGTTCTACACTATGTTTTATAGATAAGTTCCTAGGAGTCCTGACAGTGTTCTACACTATGCTTTTTAGATAGGTTCCTAGGAGCCCTGACAGTGTTATACACTATGTTCTATAGATAGGTTCCTAGGAGCCCTGACAGTGTCATACACTATGTTTTATAGATAGATTCCTAGGAGTCCTGACAGTGTTCTACACTATGTTTTATAGATAGGTTCCTAGGAGTCCTGACAGTATTCTACACTATGTTTTATAGGTAGGTTCCTAGGAGTCCTGACAGTGTTCTACACTATGTTTTATAGATCGGTTCCTAGGAGCCCTGAGAGTGTTCTACACTATGTTTTATAGATAGGTTACTAGGAGCCCTGACAGTGTTCTACACTATGTTTTATAGATAGATTCATAGGAGCCCTGACAGTGTCCTACACTGTGTTTTATAGATAGGTTCCTAGGAGCCCTGACAGTATGCTACACTATGTTTTATAGATAGGTTCCTAGGAGCCCTGACAGTGTTCTACACTATGTTTTATAGATAGGTTCCTAGGAGCCCTGACAGTGTTCTACACTATGTTTTATAGATAGGTTCCTAGGAGCCCTTACAATGTTCTACACTATGTTTATAGATAGGTTCCTAGGAGTCCTGACAGTGTTCTACACTATGTTTTATAGATAGGTTACTAGGAGCCCTGACAGTGTTCTACACTATGTTTTATAGATAGATTCTTAGGAGTCCTGACAGTGTCCTACACTATGTTTTATAGATAGGTTCCTAGGAGCCCTGACAGTATTCTACACTATGTTTTATAGATAGGTTCCTAGGAGTCCTGACAGTGTTCTACACTATGTTTTATAGATAGGTTCCTAGGAGCCCTGACAGTATTATACACTATGTTTTATAGATAGGTTCCTAGGAGTCCTGACAGTGTTATACACTATGTTTTATAGATAGGTTCCTAGGAGCCCTGACAGTGTTCTACACAATGGTTTATAGATAGGTTCCTAGGAGCCCTGACAGTGTTCTACACTATGTTTTATAGATCGGTTCCTAGGAGCCCTGAGAGTGTTCTACACTATGTTTTATAGATAGGTTACTAGGAGCCCTGACAGTGTTCTACACTATGTTTTATAGATAGATTCATAGGAGCCCTGACAGTGTTATACACTATGTTTTATAGATAGGTTCCTAGGAGCCCTGACAGTGTTCTACACAATGGTTTATAGGTAGGTTCCTAGGAGCCCTGACAGTGTTCTACACTATGTTTTATAGATAGGTTCCTAGGAGCCCTGACAGTGTTCTACACAATGGTTTATAGATAGGTTCCTAGGAGCCCTGACAGTGTTCTACACTATGTTTTATAGATAGGTTCCTAGGAGCCCTGACAGTGTTGTACAATATTTTTTATAGATAGGTTCCTAGGAGCCCTGACAGTGTTTTACACTATGTTTTACAGATAGGTTCCCAGGAGCCCTGACATTGTTCTATACTATGTTTTATAGATAGGTTCCTAAGAGCCATGAGAATATTTTACACTATGTCTTATAGATAGGTTCCTAGGAGTCCTGACAGTATTCTACATTATGTTTTATAGATAGGTTCCTAGGAGCCCTGACAGTATTCTACACTATGTTTTATAGATAGGTTCCTAGGAGTCCTGACAGTGTTCTACACTATGTTTTATAGATAAGTTCCTAGGAGTCCTGACAGTGTTCTACACTATGCTTTATAGATAGGTTCCTAGGAGCCCTGACAGTGTTCTACACTATGTTTTATAGGTAGGTTCTTAGGAGTCCTGACAGTGTTCTACACTATGTTTTATAGATCGGTTCCTAGGAGCCCTGAGAGTGTTCTACACTATGTTTTAAAGATAGTTTCCTAGGAGCCCTGACAGTGTTTTACATTATGTTTTACAGGTAGGTTCCCAGGAGCCCTGACATTGTTCTATACTATGTTTTATAGATAGGTTCCTAAGAGCCATGATAATATTTTACACTATGTTTTATAGATAGGTTCCTAGGAGCCCTTACAATGTTCTACACTATATTTATAGATAGGTTCCTAGGAGTCCTGACAGTGTTCTACACTATGTTTTATAGATAGGTTACTAGGAGCCCTGACAGTGTTCTACACTATGTTTTATAGATAGATTCATAGGAGTCCTGACAGTGTCCTACACTATGTTTTATAGATAGGTTCCTAGGAGCCCTGACAGTATTCTACACTATGTTTTATAGATAGGTTCCTAGGAGTCCTGACAGTGTTCTACACTATGTTTTATAGATAGGTTCCTAGGAGCCCTGACAGTATTATACACTATGTTTTATAGATAGGTTCCTAGGAGTCCTGACAGTGTTATACACTATGTTTTAAAGATAGGTTCGTAGGAGTCCTGACAGTGTTCTACACTATATTTTATAGATAGGTTCCTAGGAGCCCTGACAGTGTTCTACACAATGGTTTATAGATAGGTTCCTAGGAGCCCTGACAGTGTTCTACACAATGGTTTATAGATAGGTTCCTAGGAGCCCTGACAGTGTTCTACACTATGTTTTATAGATAGGTTCCTAGGAGCCCTGACAGTGTTCTACACTATGTTTTAAAGATAGTTTCCTAGGAGCCCTGACAGTGTTGTACAATATTATTTATAGATAGGTTCCTAGGAGCCCTGACAGTGTTTTACACTATGTTTTACAGATAGGTTCCCAGGAGCCCTGACATTGTTCTATACTATGTTTTATAGATAGGTTCCTAAGATCCATGAGAATATTTTACACTATGTCTTATAGATAGGTTCCTAGGAGTCCTGACAGTATTCTACATTATGTTTTATAGATAGGTTGCTAGGAGCCCTGACAGTATTCTACACTATGTTTTATAGATAGGTTCCTAGGAGTCCTGACAGTGTTCTACACTATGTTTTATAGATAAGTTCCTAGGAGTCCTGATAGTGTTCTACACTATGCTTTATAGATAGGTTCCTAGGAGCCCTGACAGTGTTATACACTATGTTCTATAGATAGGTTCCTAGGAGCCCTGACAGTGTCATACACTATGTTTTATAGATAGATTCCTAGGAGTCCTGACAGTGTTCTACACTATGTTTTATAGATAGGTTCCTAGGAGCCCTGACAGTATTCTACACTATGTTTTATAGGTAGGTTCCTAGGAGTCCTGACAGTGTTCTACACTATGTTTTATAGATCGGTTCCTAGGAGCCCTGAGAGTGTTCTACACTATGTTTTAAAGATAGTTTCCTAGGAGCCCTGACAGTGTTTTACACTATGTTTTACAGATAGGTTCCCAGGAGCCCTGACATTGTTCTATACTATGTTTTATAGATAGGTTCCTAAGAGCCATGATAATATTTTACACTATGTTTTATAGATAGGTTCCTAGGAGCCCTGACAATGTTCTACACTATGTTTTATAGATAGGTTACTAGGAGCCCTGACAGTATGCTACACTATGTTTTATAGATATGTTCCTAGGAGCCCTGACAGTGTTCTACACTATGTTTTATAGATAGATTCATAGGAGCCCTGACAGTGTCCTACACTATGTTTTATAGATAGGTTCCTAGGAGCCCTGACAGTATGCTACACTATGTTTTATAGATATGTTCCTAGGAGCCCTGACAGTGTTCTACACTATGTTTTATAGATAGGTTCCTAGGAGCCCTGACAGTGTTCTACACTATGTTTTATAGATAGGTTCCTAGGAGCCCTTACAATGTTCTACACTATGTTTATAGATAGGTTCCTAGGAGTCCTGACAGTGTTCTACACTATGTTTTATAGATAGGTTCCTAGGAGCCCTTACAATGTTCTACACTATGTTTATAGATAGGTTCCTAGGAGCCCTGACAGTGTTCTACACTATGTTTTATAGATAGATTCATAGGAGCCCTGACAGTGTCCTACACTATGTTTTATAGATAGGTACCCAAGAGCCCTGACAGTATGCTACACTATGTTTTATAGATAGGTTCCTAGGAGTCCTGACAGTGTTCTACACTATGTTTTATAGATAGATTCATAGGAGCCCTGACAGTGTCCTACACTGTTTTATAGATAGGTTCCTAGGAGCCCTGACATTGTTCTACACTATGTTTTATAGATAGGTTCCTAGGAGCCCTGACAGTGTTCTACACAATGGTTTATAGATAGGTTCCTAGGAGCCCTGACAGTATTCTACACTATGTTTTATAGATAGGTTCCTAGGAGCCCTGACAGTATTATACACTATGTTTTATAGATAGGTTCCTAGGAGTCCTGACAGTGTTATACACTATGTTTTATAGATAGGTTCCTAGGAGCCCTGACAGTGTTCTACACAATGGTTTATAGATAGGTTCCTAGGAGCCCTGACAGTATTCTACACTATGTTTTATAGATAGGTTCCTAGGAGCCCTGACAGTATTATACACTACGTTTTATAGATAGGTTCCTAGGAGTCCTGACAGTGTTATACACTATGTTTTATAGATAGGTTCCTAGGAGCCCTGACAGTGTTCTACACAATGGTTTATAGATAGGTTCCTAGGAGCCCTGACAGTGTTCTACACTATGTTTTATAGATAGGTTCCTAGGAGCCCTGACAGTGTTCTACACAATGGTTTATAGATAGGTTCCTAGGAGCCCTGACAGTGTTCTACACTATGTTTTATAGATAGGTTCCTAGGAGCCCTGACAGTGTTGTACAATATTTTTTATAGATAGCTTCCTAGGAGCCCTGACAGTGTTTTACACTATGTTTTACAGATAGGTTCCCAGGAGCCCTGACATTGTTCTATACTATGTTTTATAGATAGGTTCCTAAGAGCCATGAGAATATTTTACACTATGTCTTATAGATAGGTTCCTAGGAGTCCTGACAGTATTCTACATTATGTTTTATAGATAGGTTCCTAGGAGCCCTGACAGTATTCTACACTATGTTTTATAGATAGGTTCCTAGGAGTCCTGACAGTGTTCTACACTATGTTTTATAGATAAGTTCCTAGGAGTCCTGACAGTGTTCTACACTATGCTTTTTAGATAGGTTCCTAGGAGCCCTGACAGTGTTATACACTATGTTCTATAGATAGGTTCCTAGGAGCCCTGACAGTGTCATACACTATGTTTTATAGATAGATTCCTAGGAGTCCTGACAGTGTTCTACACTATGTTTTATAGATAGGTTCCTAGGAGTCCTGACAGTATTCTACACTATGTTTTATAGGTAGGTTCCTAGGAGTCCTGACAGTGTTCTACACTATGTTTTATAGATCGGTTCCTAGGAGCCCTGAGAGTGTTCTACACTATGTTTTATAGATAGGTTACTAGGAGCCCTGACAGTGTTCTACACTATGTTTTATAGATAGATTCATAGGAGCCCTGACAGTGTCCTACACTGTGTTTTATAGATAGGTTCCTAGGAGCCCTGACAGTATGCTACACTATGTTTTATAGATAGGTTCCTAGGAGCCCTGACAGTGTTCTACACTATGTTTTATAGATAGGTTCCTAGGAGCCCTGACAGTGTTCTACACTATGTTTTATAGATAGGTTCCTAGGAGCCCTTACAATGTTCTACACTATGTTTATAGATAGGTTCCTAGGAGTCCTGACAGTGTTCTACACTATGTTTTATAGATAGGTTACTAGGAGCCCTGACAGTGTTCTACACTATGTTTTATAGATAGATTCTTAGGAGTCCTGACAGTGTCCTACACTATGTTTTATAGATAGGTTCCTAGGAGCCCTGACAGTATTCTACACTATGTTTTATAGATAGGTTCCTAGGAGTCCTGACAGTGTTCTACACTATGTTTTATAGATAGGTTCCTAGGAGCCCTGACAGTATTATACACTATGTTTTATAGATAGGTTCCTAGGAGTCCTGACAGTGTTATACACTATGTTTTATAGATAGGTTCCTAGGAGCCCTGACAGTGTTCTACACAATGGTTTATAGATAGGTTCCTAGGAGCCCTGACAGTGTTCTACACTATGTTTTATAGATAGGTTCCTAGGAGCCCTGACAGTGTTCTACACTATGTTTTAAAGATAGTTTCCTAGGAGCCCTGACAGTGTTGTACAATATTTTTTATAGATAGGTTCCTAGCAGCCCTGACAGTGTTTTACACTATGTTTTATAGATAGATTCTTAGGAGTCCTGACAGTGTCCTACACTATGTTTTATAGATAGGTTCCTAAGATCCATGAGAATATTTTACACTATGTCTTATAGATAGGTTCCTAGGAGTCCTGACAGTATTCTACATTATGTTTTATAGATAGGTTCCTAGGAGCCCTGACAGTATTCTACACTATGTTTTATAGATAGGTTTCTAGGAGTCCTGACAGTGTTCTACACTATGCTTTATAGATGGGTTCCTAGGAGCCCTGACAGTGTTATACACTATGTTCTATAGATAGGTTCCTAGGAGCCCTGACAGTGTCATACACTATGTTTTATAGATAGATTCCTAGGAGTCCTGACAGTGTTCTACACTATGTTTTATAGATAGGTTCCTAGGAGCCCTGACAGTATTCTACACTATGTTTTATAGGTAGGTTCCTAGGAGTCCTGACAGTGTTCTACACTATGTTTTATAGATCGGTTCCTAGGAGCCCTGAGAGTGTTCTACACTATGTTTTAAAGATAGTTTCCTAGGAGCCCTGACAGTGTTTTACACTATGTTTTACAGATAGGTTCCCAGGAGCCCTGACATTGTTCTATACTATGTTTTATAGATAGGTTCCTAAGAGCCATGATAATATTTTACACTATGTTTTATAGATAGGTTCCTAGGAGCCCTGACAATGTTCTACACTATGTTTTATAGATAGGTTACTAGGAGCCCTGACAGTGTTCTACACTATGTTTTATAGGTAGGTTCCTAGGAGTCCTGACAGTGTTCTACACTATGTTTTATAGATCGGTTCCTAGGAGCCCTGAGAGTGTTCTACACTATGTTTTATAGATAGGTTACTAGGAGCCCTGACAGTGTTCTACACTATGTTTTATAGATAGATTCATAGGAGCCCTGACAGTGTTATACACTATGTTTTATAGATAGGTTCCTAGGAGCCCTGACAGTGTTCTACACAATGGTTTATAGGTAGGTTCCTAGGAGCCCTGACAGTGTTCTACACTATGTTTTATAGATAGGTTCCTAGGAGCCCTGACAGTGTTCTACACAATGGTTTATAGATAGGTTCCTAGGAGCCCTGACAGTGTTCTACACTATGTTTTATAGATAGGTTCCTAGGAGCCCTGACAGTGTTGTACAATATTTTTTATAGATAGGTTCCTAGGAGCCCTGACAGTGTTTTACACTATGTTTTACAGATAGGTTCCCAGGAGCCCTGACATTGTTCTATACTATGTTTTATAGATAGGTTCCTAAGAGCCATGAGAATATTTTACACTATGTCTTATAGATAGGTTCCTAGGAGTCCTGACAGTATTCTACATTATGTTTTATAGATAGGTTCCTAGGAGCCCTGACAGTATTCTACACTATGTTTTATAGATAGGTTCCTAGGAGTCCTGACAGTGTTCTACACTATGTTTTATAGATAAGTTCCTAGGAGTCCTGACAGTGTTCTACACTATGCTTTATAGATAGGTTCCTAGGAGCCCTGACAGTGTTATACACTATGTTCTATAGATAGGTTCCTAGGAGCCCTGACAGTGTCATACACTATGTTTTATAGATAGATTCCTAGGAGTCCTGATAGTGTTCTACACTATGTTTTATAGATAGGTTCCTAGGAGTCCTGACAGTATTCTACACTATGTTTTATAGGTAGGTTCCTAGGAGTCCTGACAGTGTTCTACACTATGTTTTATAGATCGGTTCCTAGGAACCCTGAGAGTGTTCTACACTATGTTTTAAAGATAGTTTCCTAGGAGCCCTGACAGTGTTTTACACTATGTTTTACAGATATGTTCCCAGGAGCCCTGACATTGTTCTATACTATGTTTTATAGATGGTTCCTAAGAGCCATGATAATATTTTACACTATGTTTTATAGACAGGTTCCTAGGAGCCCTGACAGTGTTCTACACTATGTTTTATAGATAGGTTACTAGGAGCCCTGACAGTGTTCTACACTATGTTTTATAGATAGATTCATAGGAGCCCTGAGAGTGTCCTACACTATGTTTTATAGATCGGTTCCTAGGAGCCCTGAGAGTGTTCTACACTATGTTTTATAGATAGGTTACTAGGAGCCCTTACAGTGTTCTACACTATGTTTTATAGATAGATTCATAGGAGCCCTGACAGTGTCCTACACTGTGTTTTATAGATAGGTTCCTAGGAGCCCTGACAGTATGCTACACTATGTTTTATAGATAGGTTCCTAGGAGCCCTGACAGTGTTCTACACTATGTTTTATAGATAGGTTCCTAGGAGCCCTGACAGTGTTCTACACTGTGTTTTATAGATAGGTTCCTAGGATTCCTTACAATGTTCTACACTATGTTTATAGATAGGTTCCTAGGAGTCCTGACAGTGTTCTACACTATGTTTTATAGATAGGTTACTAGGAGCCCTGACAGTGTTCTACACTATGTTTTATAGATAGATTCTTAGGAGTCCTGACAGTGTCCTACACTATGTTTTATAGATAGGTTCCTAGGAGCCCTGACAGTATTCTACACTATGTTTTATAGATAGGTTCCTAGGAGTCCTGACAGTGTTCTACACTATGTTTTATAGATAGGTTCCTAGGAGCCCTGACAGTATTATACACTATGTTTTATAGATAGGTTCCTAGGAGTCCTGACAGTGTTATACACTATGTTTTATAGATAGATTCCTAGGAGTCCTGACAGTGTTCTACACTATATTTTATAGATAGGTTCCTAGGAGCCCTGACAGTGTTCTACACAATGGTTTATAGATAGGTTCCTAGGAGCCCTGACAGTGTTCTACACAATGGTTTATAGATAGGTTCCTAGGAGCCCTGACAGTGTTCTACACTATGTTTTATAGATAGGTTCCTAGGAGCCCTGACAGTGTTCTACACTATGTTTTAAAGATAGTTTCCTAGGAGCCCTGACAGTGTTGTACAATATTTTTTATAGATAGGTTCCTAGCAGCCCTGACAGTGTTTTACACTATGTTTTACAGATAGGTTCCCAGGAGCCCTGACATTGTTCTATACTATGTTTTATAGATAGGTTCCTAAGATCCATGAGAATATTTTACACTATGTCTTATAGCTAGGTTCCTAGGAGTCCTGACAGTATTCTACATTATGTTTTAAAAATAGGTTCCTAGGAGCCCTGACAGTATTCTACACTATGTTTTATAGATAGGTTCCTAGGAGTCCTGACAGTGTTCTACACTATGCTTTATAGATAGGTTCCTAGGAGCCCTGACAGTGTTATACACTATGTTCTATAGATAGGTTCCTAGGAGCCCTGACAGTGTCATACACTATGTTTTATAGATAGATTCCTAGGAGTCCTGACAGTGTTCTACACTATGTTTTATAAATAGGTTCCTAGGAGCCCTGACAGTATTCTACACTATGTTTTATAGGTAGGTTCCTAGGAGTCCTGACAGTGTTCTACACTATGTTTTATAGATCGGTTCCTAGGAGCCCTGAGAGTGTTCTACACTATGTTTTAAAGATAGTTTCCTAGGAGCCCTGACAGTGTTTTACACTATGTTTTACAGATAGGTTCCCAGGAGCCCTGACATTGTTCTATACTATGTTTTATAGATAGGTTCCTAAGAGCCATGATAATATTTTACACTATGTTTTATAGATAGGTTCCTAGGAGCCCTGACAATGTTCTACACTATGTTTTATAGATAGGTTACTAGGAGCCCTGACAGTGTTCTACACTATGTTTTATAGATAGATTCATAGGAGCCCTGACAGTGTCCTGCACTATGTTTTATAGATAGGTTCCTAGGAGCCCTGACAGTATGCTACACTATGTTTTATAGATATGTTCCTAGGAGCCCTGACAGTGTTCTACACTATGTTTTATAGATAGGTTCCTAGGAGCCCTGACAGTGTTCTACACTATGTTTTATAGATAGGTTCCTAGGAGCCCTTACAATGTTCTACACTATGTTTATAGATAGGTTCCTAGGAGTCCTGACAGTGTTCTACACTATGTTTTATAGATAGGTTACTAGGAGCCCTGACATTGTTCTACACTATGTTTTATAGATAGATTCATAGGAGCCCTGACAGTGTCCTACACTATGTTTTATAGATAGGTACCCAAGAGCCCTGACAGTATGCTACACTATGTTTTATAGATAGGTTCCTAGGAGTCCTGACAGTGTTCTACACTATGTTTTATAGATAGATTCATAGGAGCCCTGACAGTGTCCTACACTGTTTTATAGATAGGTTCCTAGGAGCCCTGACATTGTTCTACACTATGTTTCATAGATAGGTTCCTAGAAGCCCTGACAGTGTTCTACACAATGGTTTATAGATAGGTTCCTAGGAGCCCTGACAGTATTCTACACTATGTTTTATAGATAGGTTCCTAGGAGCCCTGACAGTATTATACACTATGTTTTATAGATAGGTTCCTAGGAGTCCTGACAGTGTTATACACTATGTTTTATAGATAGGTTCCTAGGAGCCCTGACAGTGTTCTACACAATGGTTTATAGGTAGGTTCCTAGGAGCCCTGACAGTGTTCTACACTATGTTTTATAGATAGGTTCCTAGGAGCCCTGACAGTGTTCTACACAATGGTTTATAGATAGGTTCCTAGGAGCCCTGACAGTGTTCTACACTATGTTTTATAGATAGGTTCCTAGGAGCCCTGACAGTGTTGTACAATATTTTTTATAGATAGGTTCCTAGGAGCCCTGACAGTGTTTTACACTATGTTTTACAGATAGGTTCCCAGGAGCCCTGACATTGTTCTATACTATGTTTTATAGATAGGTTCCTAAGAGCCATGAGAATATTTTACACTATGTCTTATAGATAGGTTCCTAGGAGTCCTGACAGTATTCTACATTATGTTTTATAGATAGGTTCCTAGGAGCCCTGACAGTATTCTACACTATGTTTTATAGATAGGTTCCTAGGAGTCCTGACAGTGTTCTACACTATGTTTTATAGATAAGTTCCTAGGAGTCCTGACAGTGTTCTACACTATGCTTTATAGATAGGTTCCTAGGAGCCCTGACAGTGTTATACACTATGTTCTATAGATAGGTTCCTAGGAGCCCTGACAGTGTCATACACTATGTTTTATAGATAGATTCCTAGGAGTCCTGATAGTGTTCTACACTATGTTTTATAGATAGGTTCCTAGGAGTCCTGACAGTATTCTACACTATGTTTTATAGGTAGGTTCCTAGGAGTCCTGACAGTGTTCTACATTATGTTTTATAGATCGGTTCCTAGGAACCCTGAGAGTGTTCTACACTATGTTTTAAAGATAGTTTCCTAGGAGCCCTGACAGTGTTTTACACTATGTTTTACAGATATGTTCCCAGGAGACCTGACATTGTTCTATACTATGTTTTATAGATGGTTCCTAAGAGCCATGATAATATTTTACACTATGTTTTATAGATAGGTTCCTAGGAGCCCTGACAGTGTTCTACACTATGTTTTATAGATAGGTTACTAGGAGCCCTGACAGTGTTCTACACTATGTTTTATAGATAGATTCATAGGAGCCCTGACAGTGTCCTACACTATGTTTTATAGATAGGTTCCTAGGAGCCCTGACAGTATTATACACTATGTTTTATAGATAGGTTCCTAGGAGCCCTGACAGTGTTCTACACTATGTTTTAAAGATAGTTTCCTAGGAGCCCTGACAGTGTTGTACAATATTTTTTATAGATAGGTTCCTAGGAGCCCTGACATTGTTTTACACTATGTTTTACAGATAGGTTCCCAGGAGCCCTGACATTGTTCTATACTATGTTTTATAGATAGGTTCCTAGGAGCCCTGACAGTATTATACACTATGTTTTATAGATAGGTTCCTAGGAGTCCTGACAGTGTTATACGCTATGTTTTATAGATAGGTTCCTAGGAGCCCTGACAGTGTTCTACACTATGTTTTATAGCTAGATTCCTAGGAGTCCTGACAGTGTTCTACACTATATTTTATAGATAGGTTCCTAGGAGCCCTGACAGTGTTCTACACAATGGTTTATAGATAGGTTCCTAGGAGCCCTGACAGTGTTCTACACAATGGTTTATAGATAGGTTCCTAGGAGCCCTGAAAGTGTTCTACACTATGTTTTATAGATAGGTTCCTAGGAGCCCTGACAGTGTTCTACACTATGTTTTAAAGATACTTTCCTAGGAGCCCTGACAGTGTTGTACAATATTTTTTATAGATAGGTTCCTAGGAGCCCTGACAGTGTTTTACACTATGTTTTACAGATAGGTTCCCAGGAGCCCTGACATTGTTCTATACTATGTTTTATAGATAGGTTCCTAAGATCCATGAGAATATTTTACACTATGTCTTATAGATAGGTTCCTAGGAGCCCTGACAGTATTCTACACTATGTTTTATAGATAGGTTCCTAGGAGTCCTGACAGTGTTCTACACTATGTTTTATAGATAAGTTCCTAGGAGTCCTGATAGTGTTCTACACTATGCTTTATAGATAGGTTCCTAGGAGCCCTGACAGTGTTATACACTATGTTCCATAGATAGGTTCCTAGGAGCCCTGACAGTGTCATACACTATGTTTTATAGATAGATTCCTAGGAGTCCTGACAGTGTTCTACACTATGTTTTATAGATAGGTTCCTAGGAGCCCTGACAGTATTCTACACTATGTTTTATAGGTAGGTTCCTAGGAGTCCTGACAGTGTTCTACACTATGTTTTATAGATCGGTTCCTAGGAGCCCTGAGAGTGTTCTACACTATGTTTTAAAGATAGTTTCCTAGGAGCCCTGACAGTGTTTTACACTATGTTTTACAGATAGGTTCCCAGGAGCCCTGACATTGTTCTATACTATGTTTTATAGATAGGTTCCTAAGAGCCATGATAATATTTTACACTATGTTTTATAGATAGGTTCCTAGGAGCCCTGACAATGTTCTACACTATGTTTTATAGATAGGTTACTAGGAGCCCTGACAGTGTTCTACACTATGTTTTATAGATAGATTCATAGGAGCCCTGACAGTGTCCTGCACTATGTTTTATAGATAGGTTCCTAGGAGCCCTGACAGTATGCTACACTATGTTTTATAGATATGTTCCTAGGAGCCCTGACAGTGTTCTACACTATGTTTTATAGATAGGTTCCTAGGAGCCCTGACAGTGTTCTACACTTTGTTTATAGATAGGTTCCTAGGAGTCCTGACAGTGTTCTACACTATGTTTTATAGATAGGTTACTAGGAGCCCTGACAGTGTTCTACACTATGTTTTATAGATAGATTCATAGGAGCCCTGACAGTGTCCTACACTATGTTTTATAGATAGGTACCCAAGAGCCCTGACAGTATGCTACACTATGTTTTATAGATAGGTTCCTAGGAGTCCTGACAGTGTTCTACACTATGTTTTATAGATAGATTCATAGGAGCCCTGACAGTGTCCTACACTGTTTTATAGATAGGTTCCTAGGAGCCCTGACATTGTTCTACACTATGTTTTATAGATAGGTTCCTAGAAGCCCTGACAGTGTTCTACACAATGGTTTATAGATAGGTTCCTAGGAGCCCTGACAGTATTCTACACTATGTTTTATAGATAGGTTCCTAGGAGCCCTGACAGTATTATACACTATGTTTTATAGATAGGTTCCTAGGAGTCCTGACAGTGTTATACACTATGTTTTATAGATAGGTTCCTAGGAGCCCTGACAGTGTTCTACACAATGGTTTATAGATAGGTTCCTAGGAGCCCTGACAGTGTTCTACACTATGTTTTATAGATAGGTTCCTAGGAGCCCTGACAGTGTTCTACACAATGGTTTATAGATAGGTTCCTAGGAGCCCTGACAGTGTTCTACACTATGTTTTATAGATAGGTTCCTAGGAGCCCTGACAGTGTTGTACAATATTTTTTTATAGATAGGTTCCTAGGAGCCCTGACAGTGTTTTACACTATGTTTTACAGATAGGTTCCCAGGAGCCCTGACATTGTTCTATACTATGTTTTATAGATAGGTTCCTAAGAGCCATGAGAATATTTTACACTATGTCTTATAGATAGGTTCCTAGGAGTCCTGACAGTATTCTACATTATGTTTTATAGATAGGTTCCTAGGAGCCCTGACAGTATTCTACACTATGTTTTATAGATAGGTTCCTAGGAGTCCTGACAGTGTTCTACACTATGTTTTATAGATAAGTTCCTAGGAGTCCTGACAGTGTTCTACACTATGCTTTATAGATAGGTTCCTAGGAGCCCTGACTGTGTTATACACTATGTTCTATAGATAGGTTCCTAGGAGCCCTGAAAGTGTCATACACTATGTTTTATAGATAGATTCCTAGGAGTCCTGACAGTGTTCTACACTATGTTTTATAGATAGGTTCCTAGGAGTCCTGACAGTATTCTACACTATGTTTTATAGGTAGGTTCCTAGGAGTCCTGACAGTGTTCTACACTATGTTTTATAGATCGGTTCCTAGGAGCCCTGAGAGTGTTCTACACTATGTTTTAAAGATAGTTTCCTAGGAGCCCTGACAGTGGTTTACACTATGTTTTACAGATAGGTTCCCAGGAGCCCTGACATTTTTCTATACTATGTTTTATAGATGGTTCCTAAGAGCCATGATAATATTTTACACTTTGTTTTATAGATAGGTTCCTAGGAGCCCTGACAGTGTTCTACACTATGTTTTATAGATAGGTTACTAGGAGCCCTGACAGTGTTCTACACTATGTTTTATAGATAGATTCATAGGAGCCCTGACAGTGTCCTACACTGTTTTATAGATAGGTTCCTAGGAGCCCTGACATTGTTCTACACTATGTTTTATAGATAGGTTCCTAGAAGCCCTGACAGTGTTCTACACAATGGTTTATAGATAGGTTCCTAGGAGCCCTGACAGTATTCTACACTATGTTTTATAGATAGGTTCCTAGGAGCCCTGACAGTATTATACACTATGTTTTATAGATAGGTTCCTAGGAGTCCTGACAGTGTTATACACTATGTTTTATAGATAGGTTCCTAGGAGCCCTGACAGTGTTCTACACAATGGTTTATAGATAGGTTCCTAGGAGCCCTGACAGTGTTCTACACTATGTTTTATAGATAGGTTCCTAGGAGCCCTGACAGTGTTCTACACAATGGTTTATAGATAGGTTCCTAGGAGCCCTGACAGTGTTCTACACTATGTTTTATAGATAGGTTCCTAGGAGCCCTGACAGTGTTGTACAATATTTTTTTATAGATAGGTTCCTAGGAGCCCTGACAGTGTTTTACACTATTTTTTACAGATAGGTTCCCAGGAGCCCTGACATTGTTCTATACTATGTTTTATAGATAGGTTCCTAAGAGCCATGAGAATATTTTACACTATGTCTTATAGATAGGTTCCTAGGAGTCCTGACAGTATTCTACATTATGTTTTATAGATAGGTTCCTAGGAGCCCTGACAGTATTCTACACTATGTTTTATAGATAGGTTCCTAGGAGTCCTGACAGTGTTCTACACTATGTTTTATAGATAAGTTCCTAGGAGTCCTGACAGTGTTCTACACTATGCTTTATAGATAGGTTCCTAGGAGCCCTGACTGTGTTATACACTATGTTCTATAGATAGGTTCCTAGGAGCCCTGACAGTATTCTACACTATGTTTTATAGATAGGTTCCTAGGAGTCCTGACAGTGTTCTACACTATGTTTTATAGATAAGTTCCTAGGAGTCCTGACAGTGTTCTACACTATGTTTTATAGATCGGTTCCTAGGAGCCCTGAGAGTGTTCTACACTATGTTTTAAAGATAGTTTCCTAGGAGCCCTGACAGTGTTTTACACTATGTTTTACAGATATGTTCCCAGGAGACCTGACATTGTTCTATACTATGTTTTATAGATGGTTCCTAAGAGCCATGATAATATTTTACACTATGTTTTATAGATAGGTTCCTAGGAGCCCTGACAGTGTTCTACACTATGTTTTATAGATAGGTTACTAGGAGCCCTGACAGTGTTCTACACTATGTTTTATAGATAGATTCATAGGAGCCCTGACAGTGTCCTACACTATGTTTTATAGATAGGTTCCTAGGAGCCCTGACAGTATTATACACTATGTTTTATAGATAGGTTCCTAGGAGCCCTGACAGTGTTCTACACTATGTTTTAAAGATAGTTTCCTAGGAGCCCTGACAGTGTTGTACAATATTTTTTATAGATAGGTTCCTAGGAGCCCTGACATTGTTTTACACTATGTTTTACAGATAGGTTCCCAGGAGCCCTGACATTGTTCTATACTATGTTTTATAGATAGGTTCCTAGGAGCCCTGACAGTATTCTACACTATGTTTTATAGATAGGTTCCTAGGAGTCCTGACAGTGTTCTACACTATGTTTTATAGATAGGTTCCTAGGAGTCCTGATAGTGTTCTACACTATGCTTTATAGATAGGTTCCTAGGAGCCCTGACAGTGTTATACACTATGTTCTATAGATAGGTTCCTAGGAGCCCTGACAGTGTCATACACTATGTTTTATAGATAGATTCCTAGGAGTCCTGACAGTGTTCTACACTATGTTTTATAGATAGGTTCCTAGGAGCCCTGACAGTATTCTACACTATGTTTTATAGGTAGGTTCCTAGGAGTCCTGACAGTGTTCTACACTATGTTTTATAGATCGGTTCCTAGGAGCCCTGAGAGTGTTCTACACTATGTTTTAAAGATAGTTTCCTAGGAGCCCTGACAGTGTTTTACACTATGTTTTACAGATAGGTTCCCAGGAGCCCTGACATTGTTCTATACTATGTTTTATAGATAGGTTCCTAAGAGCCATGATAATATTTTACACTATGTTTTATAGATAGGTTCCTAGGAGCCCTGACAATGTTCTACACTATGTTTTATAGATAGGTTACTAGGAGCCCTGACAGTGTTCTACACTATGTTTTATAGATAGATTCATAGGAGCCCTGACAGTGTCCTGCACTATGTTTTATAGATAGGTTCCTAGGAGCCCTGACAGTATGCTACACTATGTTTTATAGATATGTTCCTAGGAGCCCTGACAGTGTTCTACACTATGTTTTATAGATAGGTTCCTAGGAGCTTTGACAGTGTTCTACACTATGTTTATAGATAGGTTCCTAGGAGTCCTGACAGTGTTCTACACTATGTTTTATAGATAGGTTACTAGGAGCCCTGACAGTGTTCTACACTATGTTTTATAGATAGATTCATAGGAGCCCTGACAGTGTCCTACACTATGTTTTATAGATAGGTACCCAAGAGCCCTGACAGTATGCTACACTATGTTTTATAGATAGGTTCCTAGGAGTCCTGACAGTGTTCTACACTATGTTTTATAGATAGATTCATAGGAGCCCTGACAGTGTCCTACACTGTTTTATAGATAGGTTCCTAGGAGCCCTGACATTGTTCTACACTATGTTTTATAGATAGGTTCCTAGAAGCCCTGACAGTGTTCTACACAATGGTTTATAGATAGGTTCCTAGGAGCCCTGACAGTATTCTACACTATGTTTTATAGATAGGTTCCTAGGAGCCCTGACAGTATTATACACTATGTTTTATAGATAGGTTCCTAGGAGTCCTGACAGTGTTATACACTATGTTTTATAGATAGGTTCCTAGGAGCCCTGACAGTGTTCTACACAATGGTTTATAGATAGGTTCCTAGGAGCCCTGACAGTGTTCTACACTATGTTTTATAGATAGGTTCCTAGGAGCCCTGACAGTGTTGTACAATATTTTTTTATAGATAGGTTCCTAGGAGCCCTGACAGTGTTTTACACTATGTTTTACAGATAGGTTCCCAGGAGCCCTGACATTGTTCTATACTATGTTTTATAGATAGGTTCCTAAGAGCCATGAGAATATTTTACACTATGTCTTATAGATAGGTTCCTAGGAGTCCTGACAGTATTCTACATTATGTTTTATAGATAGGTTCCTAGGAGCCCTGACAGTATTCTACACTATGTTTTAAAGATAGGTTCCTAGGAGTCCTGACAGTGTTCTACACTATGTTTTATAGATAAGTTCCTAGGAGTCCTGACAGTGTTCTACACTATGCTTTATAGATAGGTTCCTAGGAGCCCTGACTGTGTTATACACTATGTTCTATAGATAGGTTCCTAGGAGCCCTGACAGTGTCATACACTATGTTTTATAGATAGATTCCTAGGAGTCCTGACAGTGTTCTACACTATGTTTTATAGATAGGTTCCTAGGAGTCCTGACAGTATTCTACACTATGTTTTATAGGTAGGTTCCTAGGAGTCCTGACAGTGTTCTACACTATGTTTTATAGATCGGTTCCTAGGAGCCCTGACAGTGTTCTACACTATGTTTTATAGATAGGTTCCTAGGAGCCCTGACAGTGTTTTACACTATTTTTTACAGATAGGTTCCCAGGAGCCCTGACATTGTTCTATACTATGTTTTATAGATAGGTTCCTAAGAGCCATGAGAATATTTTACACTATGTCTTATAGATAGGTTCCTAGGAGTCCTGACAGTATTCTACATTATGTTTTATAGATAGGTTCCTAGGAGCCCTGACAGTATTCTACACTATGTTTTATAGATAGGTTCCTAGGAGTCCTGACAGTGTTCTACACTATGTTTTATAGATAAGTTCCTAGGAGTCCTGACAGTGTTCTACACTATGCTTTATAGATAGGTTCCTAGGAGCCCTGACTGTGTTATACACTATGTTCTATAGATAGGTTCCTAGGAGCCCTGACAGTATTCTACACTATGTTTTATAGATAGGTTCCTAGGAGTCCTGACAGTGTTCTACACTATGTTTTATAGATAAGTTCCTAGGAGTCCTGACAGTGTTCTACACTATGTTTTATAGATCGGTTCCTAGGAGCCCTGAGAGTGTTCTACACTATGTTTTAAAGATAGTTTCCTAGGAGCCCTGACAGTGTTTTACACTATGTTTTACAGATATGTTCCCAGGAGACCTGACATTGTTCTATACTATGTTTTATAGATGGTTCCTAAGAGCCATGATAATATTTTACACTATGTTTTATAGATAGGTTCCTAGGAGCCCTGACAGTGTTCTACACTATGTTTTATAGATAGGTTACTAGGAGCCCTGACAGTGTTCTACACTATGTTTTATAGATAGATTCATAGGAGCCCTGACAGTGTCCTACACTATGTTTTATAGATAGGTTCCTAGGAGCCCTGACAGTATTATACACTATGTTTTATAGATAGGTTCCTAGGAGCCCTGACAGTGTTCTACACTATGTTTTAAAGATAGTTTCCTAGGAGCCCTGACAGTGTTGTACAATATTTTTTATAGATAGGTTCCTAGGAGCCCTGACATTGTTTTACACTATGTTTTACAGATAGGTTCCCAGGAGCCCTGACATTGTTCTATACTATGTTTTATAGATAGGTTCCTAGGAGCCCTGACAGTATTATACACTATGTTTTATAGATAGGTTCCTAGGAGTCCTGACAGTGTTATACGCTATGTTTTATAGATAGGTTCCTAGGAGCCCTGACAGTGTTCTACACTATGTTTTATAGCTAGATTCCTAGGAGTCCTGACAGTGTTCTACACTATATTTTATAGATAGGTTCCTAGGAGCCCTGACAGTGTTCTACACAATGGTTTATAGATAGGTTCCTAGGAGCCCTGACAGTGTTCTACACAATGGTTTATAGATAGGTTCCTAGGAGCCCTGAAAGTGTTCTACACTATGTTTTATAGATAGGTTCCAAGGAGCCCTGACAGTGTTCTACACTATGTTTTAAAGATAGTTTCCTAGGAGCCCTGACAGTGTTGTACAATATTTTTTATAGATAGGTTCCTAGGAGCCCTGACAGTGTTTTACACTATGTTTTACAGATAGGTTCCCAGGAGCCCTGACATTGTTCTATACTATGTTTTATAGATAGGTTCCTAAGATCCATGAGAATATTTTACACTATGTCTTATAGATAGGTTCCTAGGAGCCCTGACAGTATTCTACACTATGTTTTATAGATAGGTTCCTAGGAGTCCTGACAGTGTTCTACACTATGTTTTATAGATAGGTTCCTAGGAGTCCTGATAGTGTTCTACACTATGCTTTATAGATAGGTTCCTAGGAGCCCTGACAGTGTTATACACTATGTTCTATAGATAGGTTCCTAGGAGCCCTGACAGTGTCATACACTATGTTTTATAGATAGATTCCTAGGAGTCCTGACAGTGTTCTACACTATGTTTTATAGATAGGTTCCTAGGAGCCCTGACAGTATTCTACACTATGTTTTATAGGTAGGTTCCTAGGAGTCCTGACAGTGTTCTACACTATGTTTTATAGATAGATTCATAGGAGCCCTGACAGTGTCCTACACTATGTTTTATAGATAGGTACCCAAGAGCCCTGACAGTATGCTACACTATGTTTTATAGATAGGTTCCTAGGAGTCCTGACAGTGTTCTACACTATGTTTTATAGATAGATTCATAGGAGCCCTGACAGTGTCCTACACTGTTTTATAGATAGGTTCCTAGGAGACCTGACATTGTTCTACACTATGTTTTATAGATAGGTTCCTAGAAGCCCTGACAGTGTTCTACACAATGGTTTATAGATAGGTTCCTAGGAGCCCTGACAGTATTCTACACTATGTTTTATAGATAGGTTCCTAGGAGCCCTGACAGTATTATACACTATGTTTTATAGATAGGTTCCTAGGAGTCCTGACAGTGTTATACACTATGTTTTATAGATAGGTTCCTAGGAGCCCTGACAGTGTTCTACACAATGGTTTATAGATAGGTTCCTAGGAGCCCTGACAGTGTTCTACACTATGTTTTATAGATAGGTTCCTAGGAGCCCTGACAGTGTTCTACACAATGGTTTATAGATAGGTTCCTAGGAGCCCTGACAGTGTTCTACACTATGTTTTATAGATAGGTTCCTAGGAGCCCTGACAGTGTTGTACAATATTTTTTTATAGATAGGTTCCTAGGAGCCCTGACAGTGTTTTACACTATGTTTTACAGATAGGTTCCCAGGAGCCCTGACATTGTTCTATACTATGTTTTATAGATAGGTTCCTAAGAGCCATGAGAATATTTTACACTATGTCTTATAGATAGGTTCCTAGGAGTCCTGACAGTATTCTACATTATGTTTTATAGATAGGTTCCTAGGAGCCCTGACAGTATTCTACACTATGTTTTATAGATAGGTTCCTAGGAGTCCTGACAGTGTTCTACACTATGTTTTATAGATAAGTTCCTAGGAGTCCTGACAGTGTTCTACACTATGCTTTATAGATAGGTTCCTAGGAGCCCTGACTGTGTTATACACTATGTTCTATAGATAGGTTCCTAGGAGCCCTGACAGTGTCATACACTATGTTTTATAGATAGATTCCTAGGAGTCCTGACAGTGTTCTACACTATGTTTTATAGATAGGTTCCTAGGAGTCCTGACAGTATTCTACACTATGTTTTATAGGTAGGTTCCTAGGAGTCCTGACAGTGTTCTACACTATGTTTTATAGATCGGTTCCTAGGAGCCCTGACAGTGTTCTACACTATGTTTTATAGATAGGTTCCTAGGAGCCCTGACAGTGTTGTACAATATTTTTTTATAGATAGGTTCCTAGGAGCCCTGACAGTGTTTTACACTATTTTTTACAGATAGGTTCCCAGGAGCCCTGACATTGTTCTATACTATGTTTTATAGATAGGTTCCTAAGAGCCATGAGAATATTTTACACTATGTCTTATAGATAGGTTCCTAGGAGTCCTGACAGTATTCTACATTATGTTTTATAGATAGGTTCCTAGGAGCCCTGACAGTATTCTACACTATGTTTTATAGATAGGTTCCTAGGAGTCCTGACAGTGTTCTACACTATGTTTTATAGATAAGTTCCTAGGAGTCCTGACAGTGTTCTACACTATGCTTTATAGATAGGTTCCTAGGAGCCCTGACTGTGTTATACACTATGTTCTATAGATAGGTTCCTAGGAGCCCTGACAGTATTCTACACTATGTTTTATAGATAGGTTCCTAGGAGTCCTGACAGTGTTCTACACTATGTTTTATAGATAAGTTCCTAGGAGTCCTGACAGTGTTCTACACTATGTTTTATAGATAGGTTCCTAGGAGTCCTGACAGTGTTCTACACTATGTTTTATAGATAAGTTCCTAGGAGTCCTGACAGTGTTCTACACTATGCTTTATAGATAGGTTCCTAGGAGCCCTGACTGTGTTATACACTATGTTCTATAGATAGGTTCCTAGGAGCCCTGACAGTATTCTACACTATGTTTTATAGATAGGTTCCTAGGAGTCCTGACAGTGTTCTACACTATGTTTTATAGATAAGTTCCTAGGAGTCCTGACAGTGTTCTACACTATGTTTTATAGATCGGTTCCTAGGAGCCCTGAGAGTGTTCTACACTATGTTTTAAAGATAGTTTCCTAGGAGCCCTGACAGTGTTTTACACTATGTTTTACAGATATGTTCCCAGGAGACCTGACATTGTTCTATACTATGTTTTATAGATGGTTCCTAAGAGCCATGATAATATTTTACACTATGTTTTATAGATAGGTTCCTAGGAGCCCTGACAGTGTTCTACACTATGTTTTATAGATAGGTTACTAGGAGCCCTGACAGTGTTCTACACTATGTTTTATAGATAGATTCATAGGAGCCCTGACAGTGTCCTACACTATGTTTTATAGATAGGTTCCTAGGAGCCCTGACAGTATTATACACTATGTTTTATAGATAGGTTCCTAGGAGCCCTGACAGTGTTCTACACTATGTTTTAAAGATAGTTTCCTAGGAGCCCTGACAGTGTTGTACAAATTTTTTTATAGATAGGTTCCTAGGAGCCCTGACATTGTTTTACACTATGTTTTACAGATAGGTTCCTAGGAGCCCTGACAGTATTATACACTATGTTTTATAGATAGGTTCCTAGGAGTCCTGACAGTTTTATACGCTATGTTTTATAGATAGGTTCCTAGGAGCCCTGACAGTGTTCTACACTATGTTTTATAGCTAGATTCCTAGGAGTCCTGACAGTGTTCTACACTATATTTTATAGATAGGTTCCTAGGAGCCCTGACAGTGTTCTACACAATGGTTTATAGATAGGTTCCTAGGAGCCCTGACAGTGTTCTACACAATGGTTTATAGATAGGTTCCTAGGAGCCCTGAAAGTGTTCTACACTATGTTTTATAGATAGGTTCCTAGGAGCCCTGACAGTGTTCTACACTATGTTTTAAAGATAGTTTCCTAGGAGCCCTGACAGTGTTGTACAATATTTTTTATAGATAGGTTCCTAGGAGCCCTGACAGTGTTTTACACTATGTTTTACAGATAGGTTCCCAGGAGCCCTGACATTGTTCTATACTATGTTTTATAGATAGGTTCCTAAGATCCATGAGAATATTTTACACTATGTCTTATAGATAGGTTCCTAGGAGCCCTGACAGTATTCTACACTATGTTTTATAGATAGGTTCCTAGGAGTCCTGACAGTGTTCTACACTATGTTTTATAGATAGGTTCCTAGGAGTCCTGATAGTGTTCTACACTATGCTTTATAGATAGGTTCCTAGGAGCCCTGACAGTGTTATACACTATGTTCTATAGATAGGTTCCTAGGAGCCCTGACAGTGTCATACACTATGTTTTATAGATAGATTCCTAGGAGTCCTGACAGTGTTCTACACTATGTTTTATAGATAGGTTCCTAGGAGCCCTGACAGTATTCTACACTATGTTTTATAGGTAGGTTCCTAGGAGTCCTGACAGTGTTCTACACTATGTTTTATAGATCGGTTCCTAGGAGCCCTGAGAGTGTTCTACACTATGTTTTAAAGATAGTTTCCTAGGAGCCCTGACAGTGTTTTACACTATGTTTTACAGATAGGTTCCCAGGAGCCCTGACATTGTTCTATACTATGTTTTATAGATAGGTTCCTAAGAGCCATGATAATATTTTACACTATGTTTTATAGATAGGTTCCTAGGAGCCCTGACAATGTTCTACACTATGTTTTATAGATAGGTTACTAGGAGCCCTGACAGTGTTCTACACTATGTTTTATAGATAGATTCATAGGAGCCCTGACAGTGTCCTGCACTATGTTTTATAGATAGGTTCCTAGGAGCCCTGACAGTATGCTACACTATGTTTTATAGATATGTTCCTAGGAGCCCTGACAGTGTTCTACACTATGTTTTATAGATAGGTTCCTAGGAGCCCTGACAGTGTTCTACACTATGTTTATAGATAGGTTCCTAGGAGTCCTGACAGTGTTCTACACTATGTTTTATAGATAGGTTACTAGGAGCCCTGACAGTGTTCTACACTATGTTTTATAGATAGATTCATAGGAGCCCTGACAGTGTCCTACACTATGTTTTATAGATAGGTACCCAAGAGCCCTGACAGTATGCTACACTATGTTTTATAGATAGGTTCCTAGGAGTCCTGACAGTGTTCTACACTATGTTTTATAGATAGATTCATAGGAGCCCTGACAGTGTCCTACACTGTTTTATAGATAGGTTCCTAGGAGCCCTGACATTGTTCTACACTATGTTTTATAGATAGGTTCCTAGAAGCCCTGACAGTGTTCTACACAATGGTTTATAGATAGGTTCCTAGGAGCCCTGACAGTATTCTACACTATGTTTTATAGATAGGTTCCTAGGAGCCCTGACAGTATTATACACTATGTTTTATAGATAGGTTCCTAGGAGTCCTGACAGTGTTATACACTATGTTTTATAGATAGGTTCCTAGGAGCCCTGACAGTGTTCTACACAATGGTTTATAGATAGGTTCCTAGGAGCCCTGACAGTGTTCTACACTATGTTTTATAGATAGGTTCCTAGGAGCCCTGACAGTGTTGTACAATATTTTTTTATAGATAGGTTCCTAGGAGCCCTGACAGTGTTTTACACTATGTTTTACAGATAGGTTCCCAGGAGCCCTGACATTGTTCTATACTATGTTTTATAGATAGGTTCCTAAGAGCCATGAGAATATTTTACACTATGTCTTATAGATAGGTTCCTAGGAGTCCTGACAGTATTCTACATTATGTTTTATAGATAGGTTCCTAGGAGCCCTGACAGTATTCTACACTATGTTTTATAGATAGGTTCCTAGGAGTCCTGACAGTGTTCTACACTATGTTTTATAGATAAGTTCCTAGGAGTCCTGACAGTGTTCTACACTATGCTTTATAGATAGGTTCCTAGGAGCCCTGACTGTGTTATACACTATGTTCTATAGATAGGTTCCTAGGAGCCCTGACAGTGTCATACACTATGTTTTATAGATAGATTCCTAGGAGTCCTGACAGTGTTCTACACTATGTTTTATAGATAGGTTCCTAGGAGTCCTGACAGTATTCTACACTATGTTTTATAGGTAGGTTCCTAGGAGTCCTGACAGTGTTCTACACTATGTTTTATAGATCGATTCCTAGGAGCCCTGAGAGTGTTCTACACTATGTTTTAAAGATAGTTTCCTAGGAGCCCTGACAGTGGTTTACACTATGTTTTACAGATAGGTTCCCAGGAGCCCTGACATTGTTCTATACTATGTTTTATAGATGGTTCCTAAGAGCCATGATAATATTTTACACTTTGTTTTATAGATAGGTTCCTAGGAGCCCTGACAGTGTTCTACACTATGTTTTATAGATAGGTTACTAGGAGCCCTGACAGTGTTCTACACTATGTTTTATAGATAGATTCATAGGAGCCCTGACAGTGTCCTACACTGTTTTATAGATAGGTTCCTAGGAGCCCTGACATTGTTCTACACTATGTTTTATAGATAGGTTCCTAGAAGCCCTGACAGTGTTCTACACAATGGTTTATAGATAGGTTCCTAGGAGCCCTGACAGTATTCTACACTATGTTTTATAGATAGGTTCCTAGGAGCCCTGACAGTATTATACACTATGTTTTATAGATAGGTTCCTAGGAGTCCTGACAGTGTTATACACTATGTTTTATAGATAGGTTCCTAGGAGCCCTGACAGTGTTCTACACAATGGTTTATAGATAGGTTCCTAGGAGCCCTGACAGTGTTCTACACTATGTTTTATAGATAGGTTCCTAGGAGCCCTGACAGTGTTCTACACAATGGTTTATAGATAGGTTCCTAGGAGCCCTGACAGTGTTCTACACTATGTTTTATAGATAGGTTCCTAGGAGCCCTGACAGTGTTGTACAATATTTTTTTATAGATAGGTTCCTAGGAGCCCTGACAGTGTTTTACACTATTTTTTACAGATAGGTTCCCAGGAGCCCTGACATTGTTCTATACTATGTTTTATAGATAGGTTCCTAAGAGCCATGAGAATATTTTACACTATGTCTTATAGATAGGTTCCTAGGAGTCCTGACAGTATTCTACATTATGTTTTATAGATAGGTTCCTAGGAGCCCTGACAGTATTCTACACTATGTTTTATAGATAGGTTCCTAGGAGTCCTGACAGTGTTCTACACTATGTTTTATAGATAAGTTCCTAGGAGTCCTGACAGTGTTCTACACTATGCTTTATAGATAGGTTCCTAGGAGCCCTGACTGTGTTATACACTATGTTCTATAGATAGGTTCCTAGGAGCCCTGACAGTATTCTACACTATGTTTTATAGATAGGTTCCTAGGAGTCCTGACAGTGTTCTACACTATGTTTTATAGATAAGTTCCTAGGAGTCCTGACAGTGTTCTACACTATGTTTTATAGATCGGTTCCTAGGAGCCCTGAGAGTGTTCTACACTATGTTTTAAAGATAGTTTCCTAGGAGCCCTGACAGTGGTTTACACTATGTTTTACAGATAGGTTCCCAGGAGCCCTGACATTGTTCTATACTATGTTTTATAGATGGTTCCTAAGAGCCATGATAATATTTTACACTTTGTTTTATAGATAGGTTCCTAGGAGCCCTGACAGTGTTCTACACTATGTTTTATAGATAGGTTACTAGGAGCTCTGACAGTGTTCTACACTGTTTTATAGATAGATTCATAGGAGCCCTGACAGTGTCCTACACTGTTTTATAGATAGGTTCCTAGGAGCCCTGACATTGTTCTACACTATGTTTTATAGATAGGTTCCTAGAAGCCCTGACAGTGTTCTACACAATGGTTTATAGATAGGTTCCTAGGAGCCCTGACAGTATTCTACACTATGTTTTATAGATAGGTTCCTAGGAGCCCTGACAGTATTATACACTATGTTTTATAGATAGGTTCCTAGGAGTCCTGACAGTGTTATACACTATGTTTTATAGATAGGTTCCTAGGAGCCCTGACAGTGTTCTACACAATGGTTTATAGATAGGTTCCTAGGAGCCCTGACAGTGTTCTACACTATGTTTTATAGATAGGTTCCTAGGAGCCCTGACAGTGTTCTACACAATGGTTTATAGATAGGTTCCTAGGAGCCCTGACAGTGTTCTACACTATGTTTTATAGATAGGTTCCTAGGAGCCCTGACAGTGTTGTACAATATTTTTTTTATAGATAGGTTCCTAGGAGCCCTGACAGTGTTTTACACTATGTTTTACAGATAGGTTCCCAGGAGCCCTGACATTGTTCTATACTATGTTTTATAGATAGGTTCCTAAGAGCTATGAGAATATTTTACACTATGTCTTATAGATAGGTTCCTAGGAGTCCTGACAGTATTCTACATTATGTTTTATAGATAGGTTCCTAGGAGCCCTGACAGTATTCTACACTATGTTTTATAGATAGGTTCCTAGGAGTCCTGACAGTGTTCTACACTATGTTTTATAGATAAGTTCCTAGGAGTCCTGACAGTGTTCTACACTATGCTTTATAGATAGGTTCCTAGGAGCCCTGACTGTGTTATACACTATGTTCTATAGATAGGTTCCTAGGAGCCCTGACAGTGTCATACACTATGTTTTATAGATAGATTCCTAGGAGTCCTGACAGTGTTCTACACTATGTTTTATAGATAGGTTCCTAGGAGTCCTGACAGTATTCTACACTACGTTTTATAGGTAGGTTCCTAGGAGTCCTGACAGTGTTCTACACTATGTTTTATAGATCGGTTCCTAGGAGCCCTGAGAGTGTTCTACACTATGTTTTAAAGATAGTTTCCTAGGAGCCCTGACAGTGGTTTACACTATGTTTTACAGATAGGTTCCCAGGAGCCCTGACATTGTTCTATACTATGTTTTATAGATGGTTCCTAAGAGCCATGATAATATTTTACACTTTGTTTTATAGATAGGTTCCTAGGAGCCCTGACAGTGTTCTACACTATGTTTTATAGATAGGTTACTAGGAGCCCTGACAGTGTTCTACACTATGTTTTATAGATAGATTCATAGGAGCCCTGACAGTGTCCTACACTATGTTTTATAGATAGGTTCCTAGGAGCCCTGACAGTATTATACACTATGTTTTATAGATAGGTTCTTAGGAGCCCTGACAGTGTTCTACACTATGTTTTATAGATAGGTTCCTAGGAGCCCTGACAGTGTTCTACACTATGTTTTATAGATAGGTTCCTAGGAGCCCTTACAATGTTCTACACTATGTTTATAGATAGGTTCCTAGGAGTCCTGACAGTGTTCTACACTATGTTTTATATATAGGTTACTAGGAGCCCTGACAGTGTTCTACACTATGTTTTATAGATAGATTCATAGGAGCCCTGACAGTGTCCTACACTATGTTTTATAGATAGGTTCCTAGGAGCCCTGACAGTGTTCTACACTATGTTTTATAGATAGGTTCCTAGGAGCCCTGACAGTGTTCTACACTATGTTTTATAGATAGGTTCCTAGGAGCCCTTACAATGTTCTACACTATGTTTATAGATAGGTTCCTAGGATTCCTGACAGTGTTCTACACTATGTTTTATAGATCGGTTCCTAGGAGCCCTGAGAGTGTTCTACACTATGTTTTAAAGATAGTTTCCTAGGAGCCCTGACAGTGTTTTACACTATGTTTTACAGATAGGTTCCCAGGAGCCCTGACATTGTTCTATACTATGTTATATAGATGGTTCCTAAGAGCCATGATAATATTTTACACTATGTTTTATAGATAGGTTCCTAGGAGCCCTGATAGTGTTCTACACTATGTTTTATAGATAGGTTACTAGGATCCCTGACAGTGTTCTACACTATGTTTTATAGATAGATTCATAGGAGCCCTGACAGTGTCCTACACTATGTTTTATAGATAGGTTCCTAGGAGCCCTGACAGTATTATACACTATGTTTTATAGATAGGTTCTTAGGAGCCCTGACAGTGTTCTACACTATGTTTTATAGGTAGGTTCCTAGGAGCCCTGACAGTGTTCTACACTATGTTTTATAGATAGGTTACTAAGAGCCCTGAGAGAGTTCTACACTATGTTTTATAGATAGATTCATAGGAGCCCTGACAGTGTCCTACTCTATGTTTTATAGATAGGTTCCTAGGAGCCCTGACGGTATTCTACACTATGTTTTATAGATAGGTTCCTAGGAGTCCTGACAGTGTTCTACACTATGTTTTATAGATAGGTACCCAAGAGCCCTGACAGTATGCTACACTATGTTTTATAGATAGGTTCCTAGGAGTCCTGACAGTGTTCTACACTATGTTTTATAGATAGATTCATAGGAGCCCTGACAGTGTCCTACACTGTTTTATAGATAGGTTCCTAGGAGCCCTGACATTGTTCTACACTATGTTTTATAGATAGGTTCCTAGGAGCCCTGACAGTGTTCTACACAATGGTTTATAGATAGGTTCCTAGGAGCCCTGACAGTGTTCTACACTATGTTTTATAGATAGGTTCCTAGGAGCCCTGACAGTGTTCTACACTATGTTTTAAAGATAGTTTCCTAGGAGCCCTGACAGTGTTCTACAATATTTTTTATAGATAGGTTCCTAGGAGCCCTGACAGTGTTTTACACTATGTTTTACAGATAGGTTCCCAGGAGCCCTGACATTGTTCTATACTATGTTTTATAGATAGGTTCCTAAGAGCCATGAGAATATTTTACACTATGTCTTATAGATAGGTTCCTAGGAGCCCTGACAGTGTTCTACACTATGTTTTATAGATAAGTTCCTAGGAGTCCTGACAGTATTCTACATTATGTTTTATAGATAGGTTCCTAGGAGCCCTGACAGTATTCTACACTATGTTTTATAGGTAGGTTCCTAGGAGTCCTGACAGTGTTCTACACTATGTTTTATAGATCGGTTCCTAGGAGCCCTGAGAGTGTTCTACACTATGTTTTAAAGATAGTTTCCTAGGAGCCCTGACAGTGTTTTACACTATGTTTTACAGATAGGTTCCCAGGTGCCCTGACATTGTTCTATACTATGTTTTATAGATGGTTCCTAAGAGCCATGATAATATTTTACACTATGTTTTATAGATAGGTTCCTAGGAGCCCTGACAGTGTTCTACACTATGTTTTATAGATAGGTTACTAGGAGCCCTGACAGTGTTCTACACTATGTTTTATAGATAGATTCATAGGAGCCCTGACAGTGTCCTACACTATGTTTTATAGATAGGTTCCTAGGAGCCCTGACAGTATTATACACTATGTTTTATAGATAGGTTCTTAGGAGCCCTGACAGTGTTCTACACTATGTTTTATAGATAGGTTCCTAGGAGCCCTGACAGTGTTCTACACTATGTTTTATAGATAGGTTCCTAGGAGCTCTTACAATGTTCTACACTATGTTTATAGATAGGTTCCTAGGAGTCCTGACAGTGTTCTACACTATGTTTTATAGATAAGTTACTAGGAGCCCTGACAGTGTTCTACACTATGTTTTATAGATAGATTCATAGGAGCCCTGACAGTGTCCTACACTATGTTTTATAGATAGGTTCCTAGGAGCCCTGACAGTGTTCTACACTATGTTTTATAGATAGGTTCCTAGGAGCCCTGACAGTGTTCTACACTATGTTTTATAGATAGGTTCCTAGGAGCCCTTACAATGTTCTACACTATGTTTATAGATAGGTTCCTAGGATTCCTGACAGTGTTCTACACTATGTTTTATAGATAGGTTACTAGGAGCCCTGAGAGTGTTCTACACTATGTTTTATAGATAGATTCATAGGAGCCCTGACAGTGTCCTACACTATGTTTTATTGATAGGTTCCTAGGAGCCCTGACAGTATTCTACACTATGTTTTATAGATAGGTTCCTAGGAGTCCTGACAGTGTTCTACACTATGTTTTATAGATAGGTTACTAGGAGCCCTGACAGTGTTCTACACTATGTTTTATAGATAGATTCATAGGAGCCCTGACAGTGTCCTACACTATGTTTTATAGATAGTTTCCTAGGAGCCCTGACAGTATTCTACACTATGTTTTATAGATAGGTTCCTAGGAGCCCTGACAGTGTTCTACACTATGTTTTATAGATAGGTACCCAAGAGCCCTGACAGTATGCTACACTATGTTTTATAGATAGGTTCCTAGGAGTCCTGACAGTGTTCTACACTATGTTTTATAGATAGATTTATAGGAGCCCTGACAGTGTCCTACACTGTTTTATAGATAGATTCCTAGGAGCCCTGACATTGTTCTACACTATGTTTTATAGATAGGTTCCTAGGAGCCCTGACAGTGTTCTACACAATGGTTTATAGATAGGTTCCTAGGAGCCCTGACAGTGTTCTACACTATGTTTTATAGATAGGTTCCTAGGAGCCCTTACAGTGTTCTACACTATGTTTTAAAGATAGTTTCCTAGGAGCCCTGACAGTGTTCTACAATATTTTTTATAGATAGGTTCCTAGGAGCCCTGACAGTGTTTTACACTATGTTTTACAGATAGGTTCCCAGGAGCCCTGACATTGTTCTATACTATGTTTTATAGATAGGTTCCTAAGAGCCATGAGAATATTTTACACTATGTCTTATAGATAGGTTCCTAGGAGCCCTGACAGTGTTCTACACTATGTTTTATAGATAAGTTCCTAGGAGTCCTGACAGTATTCTACATTATGTTTTATAGATAAGTTCCTAGGAGCCCTGACAGTTTTCTACACTATGTTTTATAGATAGGTTCCTAGGAGCCCTGACAGTGTTATACACTATGTTCTATAGATAGGTTCCTAGGAGCCCTGACAGTGTCATACACTATGTTTTATAGATAGATTCCTAGGAGTCCTGACAGTGTTCTACACTATGTTTTATAGATAGGTTCCTAGGAGTCCTGACAGTGTTCTACACTATGTTTTATAGGTAGGTTCCTAGGAGTCCTGACAGTGTTCTACACTATGTTTTATAGATAGGTTCCTAGGAGCCCTTACAATGTTCTACACTATGTTTATAGATAGGTTCCTAGGAGCCCTGACAGTGTTCTACACTATGTTTTATAGATAGATTCATAGGAGTCCTGACAGTGTCCTACACTATGTTTTATAGATAGGTTCCTAGGAGCCCTGACAGTATTCTACACTATGTTTTATAGATCGGTTCCTAGGTGTCCTGACAGTGTTCTACACTATGTTTTATAGATAGGTACCCAAGAGCCCTGACAGTATGCTACACTATGTTTTATAGATAGGTTCCTAGGAGTCCTGACAGTGTTCTACACTATGTTTTATAGATAGATTCATAGGAGCCCTGACAGTGTCCTACACTATGTTTTATAGATAGGTACCCAAGAGCCCTGACAGTGTTCTACACTATGTTTTATAGATAGGTTCCTAGGAGCCCTGACATTGTTATACACTATGTTTTATAGATAGGTTCCTAGGAGCCCTGACAGTGTTCTACACTATGTTTTATAGATAGGTTCCTAGGAGCCCTTACAGTGTTCTACACTATGTTTTAAAGATAGTTTCCTAGGAGCCCTGACAGTGTTCTACAATATTTTTTATAGATAGGTTCCTAGGAGCCCTGACAGTGTTTTACACTATGTTTTACAGATAGGTTCCCAGGAGCCCTGACATTGTTCTATACTATGTTTTATAGATAGGTTCCTAAGAGCCATGAGAATATTTTACACTATGTCTTATAGATAGGTTCCTAGGAGCCCTGACAGTGTTCTACACTATGTTTTATAGATAAGTTCCTAGGAGTCCTGACAGTATTCTACATTATGTTTTATAGATAAGTTCCTAGGAGCCCTGACAGTTTTCTACACTATGTTTTATAGATAGGTTCCTAGGAGCCCTGACAGTGTTATACACTATGTTCTATAGATAGGTTCCTAGGAGCCCTGACAGTGTCATACACTATGTTTTATAGATAGATTCCTAGGAGTCCTGACAGTGTTCTACACTATGTTTTATAGATAGGTTCCTAGGAGTCCTGACAGTGTTCTACACTATGTTTTATAGGTAGGTTCCTAGGAGTCCTGACAGTGTTCTACACTATGTTTTATAGATAGGTTCCTAGGAGCCCTTACAATGTTCTACACTATGTTTATAGATAGGTTCCTAGGAGCCCTGACAGTGTTCTACACTATGTTTTATAGATAGATTCATAGGAGTCCTGACAGTGTCCTACACTATGTTTTATAGATAGGTTCCTAGGAGCCCTGACAGTATTCTACACTATGTTTTATAGATCGGTTCCTAGGTGTCCTGACAGTGTTCTACACTATGTTTTATAGATAGGTACCCAAGAGCCCTGACAGTATGCTACACTATGTTTTATAGATAAGTTCCTAGGAGTCCTGACAGTGTTCTACACTATGTTTTATAGATAGATTCATAGGAGCCCTGACAGTGTCCTACACTATGTTTTATAGATAGGTACCCAAGAGCCCTGACAGTGTTCTACACTATGTTTTATAGATAGGTTCCTAGGAGCCCTGACATTGTTATACACTATGTTTTATAGATAGGTTCCTAGGAGCCCTGACAGTGTTCTACACTATGTTTTATGAAACATATCCTGAGAGGTTCGCCTATCACTAGTCTTTAGCTACCATAACCATTGCCAGTTCTACCTCTCCCAGCCTCCTAGCCTACCCCAATGGGTTGCTGCAATAGTCACACTAGTAAATCTGTCTCTTTAGTGCCACCTATAGATAATTCTAGAGTATGGCTAATTTGCATGTCTTTTATTACCTGTCACTAGAATCTGTAGCATATTTCTGTACTTGTTATTGTACACTTCATCATCTTATTGCTGACTGGAGAGGTCCAACCTCATACATGCACTTTGCTCTACATATTTCAACTTATACGGTCCCCTGTTTCAAAGTGGCCATGTTTGTCAGTAGTATCTGCAGTGTCTTCATATGTTCTACTAATTGTCCAACACAATTTCTATTGTATTTCTTCCACTGGCTATCTTGCAACACTTTACAAATCAACCTAAATGTGCCTTGAAACAATTCTCACATTGTATGTGGCTGCCACATATGACTGCAGCGTGTCACTGATATCTGGTATGTTGTTTTCGTTTGACATGTCTTCGAGGAACACTAAATTACTGTCAGCAAAGACAAGGGGGACCCGTTGATACACGGACAGTCTGCTCAGATGAAGACATAGAGCAATTAGACATTCCTTTGTAATGTATCCACATATTTTACTGTCCAGTGAAGTCATTACAGTACAACTGCGGGCTACGAGCTGTCCTTACAACGCAACGTTTAAGAGAAAAGTTATGAATGTTTCCTATCCTTAGGAATACTTTGTATAGTTACATTCATTATCATGAATAACAAATGAAATAAAACGTTTTCACTGAAAGAAAAGCTAAATACAAAAAATTCACCAAAAATACAAAAACATTTCTTTACCTCCCTTAACCTGCTGCTTTCCTTTGTTCTGTCTTTGATCTTATCTTATATTTAATACTGAGAAATAAACATTCACTATATGCCCTAGAAGAGTGGGCTGCCATACCTCCTTCTAAGTCGCATTTTCCCGTGTCTGACTGTAAGACAACTGGCTGCAGCAGGAACCTCTGCCCTGTCTACAGTAAGACAAAAAAAGTGTTAATTTTTTAGAAACTTTTCATGATTCAGTAGCCCATTGGGGGGAATTTATTAAGGCTAGCTTTACTATGCCAGTTTTAATTCTCTGACAGGCACGAGGTGTACCTTAAAGGGGTTGTCCGGGAAAAAATAATACTTCTACGCTAAACTAAACACCCTCCTACTTTCTAACTTACTTACTTTACAAAAAATCTATATTTATCTAGATCGCGAGACACATTTTCAGATTTTCTGGTGACATTCCATTTGGAACTTCGCCAATACTAACCCCCCCACCTCTTCATTCCCTGGGTAGTATGCTCATTTCATCTTACTTCATTTTAATTGAGTGCATTAGCTGGTTTCTCCCATAGGGGGGCCAAATATCTAGGGTGAGGTTCCGGTCAGACCAATATACACCAGGGTATTGGTTCTGAGTTAGGTATCTAGGGGCTTGACAGCAATGCCCACTGTCTAGTTTTTTCCTGACTTGTTTTGACTTCCCCTATTTGAACGTGTATATTTATGGCCTCAGATCTATGGGGGTAACCTTGTTGAATGGTCAAGTTTATTCACAGTCGACCTCCATTTTTCTTGAATTTCAACTCCTACAACAACATCAGAGTGGTGAGTTGAATGGTTTATTTTTCTTGGATGCCGCTGTGCCTGTGTTTTTGTTATTGAACACATTGGCCTTCATGTTTCTCCTCCCCGCACATATTTATAATTGTATTTTAATATAAATGATTAAAAGTTATGTTTTATGATATCTATTCCAATTGGTGATATACTGTATTTGAAGTAGTGTGAATAGCCAAGAATTGAATCAGTACCTTGATACTTGTTGGAATTTATGAAAGAACTTTTAACCAAATACAAAACACACCGTTACACGTCATTATATTGAACTGTACGTCCACTTTTGATCTTCTTGCCAGAAAATCACCAGCAGAAAGGCACCCTCATTCTATTTTTGTTTTTCATATTTGTAACGATTCTCCCATTTCATACATTGCCAAAAACTCTGGGCACTTTGTACAATGCCTAGGCATTGTATAGAATGCCTTCTTTTCATACATTGCCAGTAACATATACGCAGATCGCCTCAATGATCACAAAGATTTGTATGATGGCAAGACCAAAAATCAACAGCCCCCCTTTACCACCATTATAGAAGAGAGAGTTGCACACATGACCTATAGGAAAATCCATTCCTAATAAATCTGGAGTTGCATTTCCATGTGGCTATCATTAGAGGACCACCTAAACCTAAAGCACATTGCAACGTCTCATCAGCGTAAAATATCTGGAAATATTTTCTAGTAAATTGCACAGAAAATGTCTTTGGCTGTAATTTATTACATTGTGGACATTATTAAATGTTTTGTAATAAAAGACAATTTGTGTTTTAGATTTGGTGACACGTTACACTTGTAAACAAAATATTCCAACATATTAACATTTTTTCCGAGACTTCATGTGGCCGACGGGAATCCTTCCAGATTCATGTTACGCTAATTCTAAACATTATTTAGTTGCTATCTGTCCAAATCCAGAAACTATGACTTATTGGCACAGACAGAATCTAATTATTATTCTATATCGAATAATAGAATCGGGCGACCATTAAAGGGATCATCCAGGATTTCTTCCAAAAATTGTTACACTTTTCTAATTCTCGGGAGTAGTATAGACAGCTTCACTCCTGCACTTGGGTATCCGTTCTACGTTCTATGGTTTCCATATAAAAAGTGGCAACCCTCCATGACTATAGACTATAATGGGGTCCAACGCGTTTCCACCCAGTTTCTGAAAGGGGAGCAATGGGTTATCAGAATTTTATAAAAAAATTTTAATGTTACTGGTCAGACATCCCCTTCAAACCTACAGAAACATGTCTTTGAGTTTACATAGAACTGTTCCAGCCTTGTCAGTCACCATCAGCGCAGGATAGACAAAATGTATGAAGCAGGCTTTTGGAAGCACCAACAAGAAGCAAGGTTAGATGCTGATAGGAACCAAAAAGACCTTGAGTGGAATAGTCATATACACCATTCCCAAAATAAACACTGGCACTTTTTGTTAAAATAGAAACTGGGACACGTATCAATGCGGTTACTGTAGTTATCTTATGTAATTGGATAAAATAAATTGAAATAAATTTGGGAATTTCATCATGGGCGATATTACCAACACAAACACCTTTGACTTTTTTTCTCAACAGAAAGAATTCATGGCCTTCTGGAAGCGGTTGGGCAAGTGCCTTCAGTACACAAAACACAAGTTTCAACAAACACCTCCAACCCTTGGCCCTCAAGGGGTTGTTTAGGATATACAGATTTGATCAAGTAGGCTGGGAAAATTGTAAAAAAAGATACTGACTTGTCCTTGGTGCTACAGTGTCTCCCACCACAGTCTAGTCCTGCAATTCCCAGGGTCTTCTTCTAGTGGAGGTCCTCATTACACATGACTACTGAGGCCAATCAGTGGCCTATGGAAAGGACACGGGACGTCACGGGTGACGTATGAAAGTGACATCCTGTTTTATTTCCTTAGGACGCTGATTGACCTCAGCATTCATGTGAGCCGTGGACTTCTGTTAGAAGAACACCCTGGAAGCAGCAGGACCGTACCGTGGTAGAAAACACCAGAGCACTGGGGATAGTTGAGTGTGCTTTTTTTCTTTGTTTTTACATCTTCCCCAGCCTCCTTGATCAAATCTGTTTATCCTGGACAATTCCTTTAAAGTTCAACCTGATCAATAGCGTACAGTTCAAGTTTTTACTAAAACAGAAATGACAAGAGAACTCACAGGTCCTTACTTGGAGATCATGATTTCCATTACCCTTGTGCAAAAGAAGTGAGGGGATGCCACATAAAGAAGTCCACAAGGATGTGGTCTATCACAAGCCCTCTCTAAAAAGAGAGAGGTCCACATAAAGGTCCCCAGCCGTCATACCCAGGCCCTAAGAAAGTCAAGGACTAAAGTTCTCAATAAAGCTCAAGGAGACTTATACTTGCTCCTGATTTCCACCCCAGTGTCCACCAAGGAGATGACTACTAGTAGCACTGCAGAAGAAGAACCTATATGATCACAGGACTTCACCTTTAAATCTTGGGAAGGTTCCAAAAGGGCATTTGCATCCATTACAATTTACTCCTTGTTTTGATGTACTGGATAGAGCTATATATACTGATGTGGCTAACAAGCCTAAAACACTTTTATGCAAGTTGCATCAATTCACAGGTTATGGTCTCTACATTTTAAGGACACGTTGATCCAAGGTTTTTATACTGACTGCCAGATTGGACTCGGGAAGGATTTTTTTCCCCTGAAATGGGGCAATTGGCATGAGCCTCATGGGGTTTTTTGCCTTCCTCTGGATAGACACTGTAGGGGATTGTAGGGTTATAGGTTGGACTTGATGGACTGATGTCTTCATCCAACTTCATCTACTATGTAACTATATAGCTAGTATTATACTGTATCCATGTTACTGTATACCTGCTTACGTATGTGTGTGCAAAAGTGCAACATGGGATCATATGCATAGATCCGCCCTTTGTCCTAAACTGAGAAATATGCCCTTCTTTAAAAAAAAAAAAAACACAAAACTTTGCAGATCCGTATGTGAACATAGAGGACAAAGAACAATTTCTTTTTGTTCCCACAGGTTAAAATTAAAATATGGGAATTATTACATATCTCATTCATACTTAGATGGGCTGAAAGTTATTAAACTTGGTGATTCATGGTAATATGTGTATCATTGTGAGCTGTGAAATTGTAACCCTTTACTGCCAGAGAACATTATCCAAGGTTCAACAGAGAGACAAACCATCTATTATATATTATTGCAGAAATGTTCCAAAAATGACACCAGAGAAAGTCTGAACTAACCAGAGAGAAGATATGTTACATTGTATTTTGGGTTACTACCCTTCCACCATTTAATAAACCTACATACTATCAAATATACATATGTAGACGAGGTGGAACCCTGCATTTCTGTACTATTTGGATATCCAGGATATATCGCAGGTCCCTGGGATCTGTACCGATCTGATAGCAAGTTCCCTGGCTCAGTTGGGCAGGCAGTTAATAACCTAATGTATATGGGGTAGCCACTTTGCCCCCTGAGAACAAGAATCAGGTAAGTTGTCAAAATATTGCACTGGCAAGTATCCAGTTTTACCAGGGCTACACAATGTACCAGACTAGCAGCATATTATCTGGTATATCTATTACCCTGCGACACTTGACACATGGCCCGGGTGATGTCTCTGACACTGTCCCTTTAGGTTCCCTTCATTTGCCAATTCTACAATTCCGAAGGCGATCTTAGAAGCCGGTTACATTTGTGTTTTTGGAGATATTAAGTGTAACCTCTGTACTTGTAAAGGTCATGGGAAGGATTTGTGACAGGTAAATTGTATGGCTGAGCTGTAATTTTCCCAAATTACCATTTCATATGAGTTGTAGCCAGGTCTATTAGTCACTGTACTACAAGTGTCCGCTCCATCGCAAGAAACAGCTCGGACTTGTCAGGATCCCTATAAGTGTGTAATAGCATTAGACGTATGGCTGTGATCTCTCCATAGATGGCGGTGACATCATCCAGGACATTGGGCTTAGTTTTCAATGGATTGAATTTGCAATGGTACAAAAATGTAGATTATGGACATCTGATAGGTTAATATCAAAGTCAAGTTAGCACATGAGCGACAAAGATACATGAGAATGGAAGCTGGTAGTCAAAGGAGAACATCCATGAGGTCAGTTCAGAGCTTCACCTCATTTTGGCAGGGCCTTAGTCTAGTCCTCAACTTGCCCAACTCTAATTTAAAGAGAACCTATCGGGTTTTCCCAGTATAACCAGTTCCATCATGCTGTATTCCTGAAGGGTATCTAAAGTTATACTTATAAGGCTAAATGTAACTAAAGGCCAACTGAGTGATGAAGCCGGTGACCCCAAAGTTACACTTGAGCCTTGGCTTGCACCAAACAAGATACTAAAAGAAGTGACCCGGTAGTTTAAACTGAAATAGTACCCAACATGATGTCAGGTTTTGCCACCCAAGAGGGTTATTTTATATTAAACACCCTTCCATGTCTCTAGGCCAATTTCTCCCACTATTGTATATATTATACAACTCCCTGCAGAGAGAGGAGGCCTGCACAGGCCTAACCCACAGTATAGCAAAAAGCATAGGAGCCATGGACTTGGCGCCTGAATTGGGGCAACATAATGTATAAAACACATAGTAAGCAACGGGTATATCAGAGCCTATAGCAATGAGATCACTTTCACTGTTCTAAGGCCATGTTCCCATCTGTGTTGGTATTCCGTTCGGGGAAGGCCGCATGGGAACACCCCCCCCCCCCCGGAATGGAATACCAAACGCAACTGCATGCAGTGTGCCAGTGAAAGCACACAGATCTCCATAGACTATAATGGGGTCCGTGTGCTTTCTGCCAGATCTCCGCAAGATCTAAAAGGTCTCACCAATCCACCCATTTTTTTCTCATCACTAATAAAAATCATGCCCAAAAATCAAAACTTTTGGACAAATAAGGTTTATGCTAAAACATGCAACTTTTGTGCATGAATATTAAATAATAGTTGTGCTACTAGTATTAGTAATATTGTAGTATTAAGGCTGTGTTTTTGCCGAATCGGAAACGTCACAGCAAAAAATACTGCATTGTACAGCACCTGCAAAGTGGATGAGATTCCTATTTCACCATATAGGGCCAGCAGTAATCCATGTGTTTGCTGACAAGGCTACACGTCCATCTCCAAAGACCTGAATGTTCCTGTGTCTACCGTGCGCAGTGTCATCAAGAAGTGTAAAGCCCATGGCACTGTGGCTAACCTCCCTAGATGTGGACAGAAAAGAAAAATGGACGAGAGATTTCAACGCAAGATTGTGCGGATGGTGTATAAAGAACCTCGACTAACATCCAAACAAGTTCAAGCTTCCCTGCAGTCCGAGGGTACAACAGTGTCACCCCGTACTATTCGTCGGCATCTGAATGAAAAGAGACTGTATGGTAGGATACCCAGGAAGACCCCACTTCTTACCCAGAGACATAAAAAGTCAGGCTGGCGTTTGCCAAAACGTACCTGAGAAAGCCAAAAACGTTTTGGAAGAATGTTCTCTGGTCAGATGAGACAAAAGTAGAGCTTTTTAGGAAAAGGCATCAACATAGAGTTTACAGAAAAGAAAAGAGGCCTTCAAAGAAAAGAACACGGTCCCTACAGTCAGACATGGCGGAGGTTCCCTGATGTTTTGGGGTTGCTTTGCTGCCTCTGGCACTGGACTGCTTGACCGTGTGCATGGCATTATGAAGTCTGAAGACTACCAACACATTGTGCAGCATAATGTAGGGCCCAGTGTGAGAAAGCTGGGTCTCCCTCAGAGGTCAGGGGTCTTCCAGCAGGACAATGACCCAAAACACACTTCAAAAAGCACTAGAAAATGGTTTGAGAGAAAGCACTGGAGACTTCTAAAGTGGCCAGCAATGAGTCCAGACCTGAATCCCATAGAACACCTGTGGAGAGATCTCTTGATGGCAGTTTGGAGAAGGCCCCCTTCACATCTCAAGGACATGGAGCAGTTTGCCAAAGGATGGTCTAAAATTCCAGCAGAGCCTTGTAAGAAACTCATTGATGGTTACCGGAAGCGGTTGTTCGCAGTTATTGTGTCTAAAGGTTGTGCTACCAAGTATTAGGCTGCGGGGGCCAATACTTTTGTCCGGCCCATTTTTGGAGTTTTATGTTAAATGATCAATGATTTGACATTTTTTTCATTCTCTTTTGTGTTTTTTCTTTGCTAGCAAAATAAATGAAGATATTACCAAAGAGTTTGTTCTTGCAATCATTTTCTGGAAGAAACTGAGTATTATCTGACAGAATTGCAGGGGTGCCAATACGCTTGGTCAACACTGTACATATACATTCCACATATATATTTTATATATCCAAATACTGCAAATACTTATACTACAAATATATACTCTACACACACATATATATATATATATATATATATATATACTCCATATATATACTATATATTACACATGGATACTCTACACATACATATAATCCACATACATTTATTACACATGTAACCTTTTCCCATGCATATATTCCACATAGATATCTTACCCATCTTTATAACAAACACACATATATTATACGCACACATACTACATGTACTAGCGGAATTACCTATATATAAATAAACACCCAGGTTGTTATATATTGCTATATATTGTGGTCACATTGTATAATGGATGGCCTGTATTACTAGTATGAGTGTAATGTGAAGATTACAAGTGAAGGGACTTATTGTGCTCCTTTACTGCAGGGCTTAATGATACTTGTAGTGCTACAAAGAGCTGAGTATAAATCCTCCTGATGTGTCAGGAATTAGGAGTTATCTTAATGTGTCTATTGCACATAGTCCTTGTTATCCTGGTCCTGGGGACTGGAGAACCCTCTGCTTGATACCACATTTGGGTAAGTCCCAGTGTCTCTGAGTCTCCCTGACATCTTAAAACTTAAATAACCGTAAGGCATTGTTACTCCCTGGCAGCAAAGTGCCTCGTTACGCCCGATTGAGCTAATTGCTTTGAAATAGGATATATTATGTATAATTATAGAGTTCTTGGAGGAGACGTCCAGCCTCTCCTTTCATCTTTCACAAGTGCATCATAATGTCGCGATCAAATTAATTTGGGCCACTTGAATTTTTGCATTCCTCTGAGGCCAGCACCCTTCTGGACAATGACGCCTTGTAACAATGTGACAGACTGTCTATGGGCAGGCAGGAAGCTGAACAGGCACTTGGGGTCCAGACTGTGACTGCAGCTAGAAGGATCAATCCAACTATTTGGACATGTCCCCAGTTATCAGTGAATTGTATAAGTACTATAATAGGACATGCTGCCTCCTCCTTGAATCTTGCTTAAACTCCTCCTTAGTACAAGGGATGAGGATTAATATATATTTTATGTGTGCACAAAGATTGTAACAAGGTTTCAGCTTCAGACCAATGAATTGATATTCGTTGATTATAGTGTTAGCTCCCCATATTCTGCTGTTGCAGGACCTAAGGGAATCGTTGATTATAGTGTTACCCCTCATTCACATCTGCGTTTGTATTCCATTCAGGGGAGTTCGCATGGGAACCCCTCAAATGGAATACCAAACGCATTTGCAAGTGGTGTGCAGTGAAAGCACACGGGTCCAATAGACTATAATGGGGTCCGTGTGCTTGCTGCGCGCTGCCCGCATGAATCATGCGGAGAGAAAAGTAAATTGTGAACTACTTTCCTGTCTGCATGTTCTGTGTGGAGATCTGGCGGCAAGCACACGGAACCCATTATAGTCTATGGGGATCCGTGTGCTTTTACTACACAGTGCTTGCAATTGCGTTTGGTATTCTGTTCGGGGAGTCCCCATGCGGACTCTACCAAATGGAATACAACGCAGATGTGAACCAACCCTGAATCTGTTTTCTCTTAGTCCTAACAGCATCACAAGCTCCCTATATTGTGCTGTTGTAGGACATAAGGGAATCATTGATTATAGTGTTAATCTGTTTTCCCTTAGTCCCATTAGCAGCACAAGCTCCCCATATTGTGCTGCTGTAGGACGTAAGTAAATAATTGATTATAGTGTTAATCTGTTTTCCCTTAGTCCTAACAGTAGCACAAGCTCCCCATATTGTGCTGCTGTAGGACATAAGTAAATGATTGATTATAGTGTTAATCTGTTTTCCCTTAGTCCTAACAGCAGCACAATATAGGGAGCTTGTGCTGATATAAGATGTAAGGGAATCATTGATTATAGTGTTAATCTGTTTTCCCTTAGTCCTATTAGCAGCACAAGCTCCCCATATTGTGCTGCTGAAGGACGAAAGGAAATTGTTGATTATAGTGTTAATCTGTTTTCCCTTAGTCCTAACAGCAGCACAATATGAGGAGCTTGTGCTGATGTAAGATGTAAGTCGAAATCAGCATATAGAAGTCTGTGCATTCTTCATGAACTTCATCAGCTATAATACTGTTCTCTAATAAT
>NC_134265.1:323797212-323799712 GCF_031893055.1 Leptodactylus fuscus | reverse complement strand
GTAGCTAAATAATGAGATAAACAGATATTATATAGTTAGATACTAAACAGACTGTGTATTGCTTTATAGAGATACCTTATTATATTGTTATTATTACTATTACACTGTGATTATTATCTCTATCTATTTATGTATCTATCTATAGGAGAAATAAATGAGGTAGATAGACAGACAAATAGATAGGCGATAGATAGATAGATAGATAGATAGATAGATAGATAGATAGATAGATAGATAGGAGATAGATAGATAGATAGATAGATAGATAGATAATAGATAGATGATAGATAGATAGATAGATAGATAGATAGATAGATAGATAGATAGATGCATAGATAGATAGATAGATAGATAGATAGATAGATAGATAGATAGATAGATAGTAGACAGATATTAGACAAATATCTAAATAAATATTGAAAAGACAGATAGATTAATAAACTAATATGAGATAGACGGATATACAGATACGAGAAAGACAAACAGGCAGTTAATTAAAAAGAAACAAAGAAAAATAGATAGATAGATAGATAGATAGATAGATAGATAGATATGAAAATACTGATAAAAAATTATGATAGAATTATGATTATAGATATATAAAAATTAGATTTATAAACACATGTATATGAGATAGAGAGCTAGATATAAAAATAAAAGAGATAGCTACAATAAGAGATAAGTAGACAGATATCTAGATAGATAGATAGATAGATAGATAGATAGATAGATAGATAGAATAATAAAATGAGAGATTAATATAATATGAGATAAACAGAGAGATGGGTAGAAAGATAAAAAGACAGATATATGTGAGAACCGCAAATATATAGATTGATATGGGATGGCTAGAGAGAGAGAGAGAGAGAGAGAGAGAGAGAGAGAGGGAGAGAGAGAGATAGATCGATCATAGGAAAGTTTTGCAGTAAAGGAAAGATAGAAGCCTCCTTATTGCTGGACTTTGTGTTGTATCACTTGCAATTGTTTCTGAGATAAGGTGACCAGGAATAAAGAGAAGAAAGCAGACCTGGCCCTTTGATGGTGGATTAGGAGTCCTGATACCCCCCCCTTCCTCATTTTCCTGCATTTGTGTTGTGGGTCATTTTCAGCTGCTGTTAAACAATCTGATTTGCATTTCTTTTATTTAACAAGTCAACAACAAGGTTGCAAATCACAAAAAAGGGCAATTGGGTAAGTGTATGAAAGGAGAGGGCTGAGCTCCAGGTCCTGGAGTTAGGAGAGTTGTGTCTATGTGTGAGGGGTCCTGGGACCTATCACTGAGCTCTTCCCTCCCCCTCTCTCCTCCTATTGGACCAGACCATTATTGGCTTCTGCTTTATTAACAAGAAAGTGCTGAGTCTCCAGCTTGAAGTATGACAAGAAGCTGCCAGCCTGCTGAGGATTTACATTGCTGAGCTCCCATGGAAAGCACATGTCCTCCTGCTCTCTGAGGTTTTCTTGGAGCACTTCTGTATGGCCCCTGGTGTTCTTACGACTTCTTTCCAGCTTGGTGGAGCAAAAGTTGAAAGTCCTAGTCCTTAAAGCAAGACGACCATGCAGACCAACCTAAAGATGGCAGTGGAGGAAGAAAGTGACAACAAGCCCAGGGTGAATGCTGCAGTGTTGCCCTTCAGTGTGGAGGCATTGATGGCTGACAAGAAGCCTTGTAGGGACAGGGACATCTCCAGTCCTACTGTCTCCCCACTAGCTGGAACATCTCAGAGCCCCAGGATGGGCTCCCTGGCTGCTGCCCCCACTGCAGACACCCCCAGTTCCCCTAGATCTATCAACAGCCATTATACTGTAGGAGGAATCATGAAACTCCCAGAAGAAGCTCTGGTCAAGTCTGAGAGCCCTGATAGTGAGAGGAACCCCTGGATGCAGAACCCCAGATTCTCCCCATCCCCACCAAGTAAGTACTGGAGCCGGAAGGCTTCTCCTCTCTATACTTGGAGCTGCTTTAACTCTTTGCTGCCTGTAAAAAAAAGTTTGCAGAACTTTTGTGATGTTTATGTACAAAGTGTATTGCAATGTTCTTGTGGTTGGAGTTCGTAGTCTGCTTGTAATTCAACCAATCTGATAATAATCTGATAATAATCTGTAACAAAACTGCACATAACACAGCACACAATGGCATAAAAGGGCTCTGCGAAAAATTTGTTTTTTTTCTGGTTAGTATTAGTGTTGGTACAACTTTTCTATTAGTAATGCCATAGTTACAATTGTTATTATTAATATCAATAGATCTTCTAAGTTACTTTTAGTTTCACTACTTTGGGAATTGTTAATATGAGTATTATTATTGGCAATAATAATAGTCAGAATAACTATACTAATAATAATATAATAGTAACATTGTTATTAGTAGTATTGCTATAACTTTTATATTATGAATAATAATAATAATAATAATAATAATAATAATAATGTTATTAGCAGATGTGTTATTGGTATATTTTTATATTATTCATAATAATAGTTGTAGTAATAATAATAATAA
>NC_134265.1:323789712-323792212 GCF_031893055.1 Leptodactylus fuscus | reverse complement strand
ATAGAAGCCCCCCCCCCCCCCCATACTCATAGGCGCCTACTGGCCTCCCTACCAGTTAAAGCTGAGCCCTTAAAGCCCCTTCCCCATTTTCACCTCCTTTGCTGATCCCACTGATGAATAATAATTCCTGTCAATCAGTATTACTTAACCCCTTCCTTCCCACAGGCAGCCCCCTCCAGAGGGAGAGGGTTAAGTGCCCCTGGGCTAAAAGTCCCTGGTTGCTCAATTAAATCCAGATGAGAACAATTAATAAATAGGTGATAACAATAAGTTGGGAATCACACGGATCACTGCCCCCTCTCAATGGGGATTTCTCCTACAAAGGAGCAGAAAGGATTTGTCGGCTCTTTTAAGAGGGGGGATTGTGCCCCGGGCAGAGCCCAGAATACAGACACTGCTGAGCCCATTGTAGTCCCCGGGAGAATGGGGGGCTGTCTGCAGGCTTGTGGGTGATGGCGCCGGACAGACCCTGTCATACAGGGAGGGGAGGGGGCGAGGGGGCATGGGGAAAGGAGTCAGTACTGCTTACACACAGGAGGGGAGAGATAGATAGATAGATAGATAGATAGATAGATAGATAGATAGATAGATAGATACCGGTAGATAGATAGATAGATAGATAGATAGATAGATAGATAGATAGATAGATAGATAGATAGATAGATAGATAGATAGATAGATACTGTATATAGATAGATTGATTTGAGATAAATAGATATGATATTGCCAGAGAAATAGATATAATTTTGATGAATAGTGTATGTGTCTATATATATATATAGAGGGAGAGAGAGAGAGAGAGAGAGAGAGAGAGAGAGAGACATAAATTTAATGATAAATTTCACATAGTTATAAATATCATAAAGATAAGTTAGATAGATATGATATCGATAAATCGATAAATAAATAGATAGATCTGAGATAGAATGAGAAACAGATATAATTTTTATAAATTATGTGCATATAAAAATATATTTATAAAATAAATAGAACAGTAAATATAATATAGAATAAAGATAAGTAGATATGATCTCGATAAATAGATAGATTTGATATACATAGATAGATATGAAATAGCTAAATAAGTAGATAGATCGATACGACTGAATCGTTGCACGTTTTTCTCTTGCAGTACCTTTTTTGGATATAGATAGACAAGTGCTGATATGTAGATATGATCTAATATGATCTAATATGATATAGATAGGTAGATGTTTTATATGAGATAGATACAGTATAGATAAATAGATGAATATGTGTCTATAAGTGCACAATGTGTTTGTATATATATATATATATATATATATATATATATATATATATATATATATATAAAAGTTACATTTACTAAATATTTTGACTATTTTGAGTTAACCCGTTATTTTCCGGAGCTGTGCACAGAACTGGAATGGCATTGTATATAGCTGTGCGGTCTTGCTCTTCTTGTGAGCAGTAAGCTCAGTCCTATCAGTGAGGGGAATGGTGGTGGTGGTCGGAGTAGTAGTAATACTATTATACTAGTAAGACTGTATATTTACTGCAATGAGAAATATTGTCCAGACATAAAACTTGTGATTGATAATTCATTTATTTAATATGTGACATAATATAATAATTACAATGTTATAATAATTATAATATACAATAACTATACGATGACTACCATTATCATGGTTAGATATGACTGGTAATGAGACAGATCGTGCGATGATGATCGGTAATGTTATCCTGGAGATCGTCCATGTCACAAATGGAGCAGAATGAGTTGTCTCTTATCTGTCAGATGTTGTAACAATCTAGGAGTTAACATTATGTACAATCCTATGTAATACAGACAACACGATGCTATAAACACTATATGTGAGAAGCCTAATACTACATACATCATCAATAACGCTATGACGTCATAAGCACACTGGTGACATAATGGCCATTATCATTTTAGTCCCTGCGGTGGATTATAGGGTCAGTTCAGACACAGCGCTAGATAATTACATGATGTCAATGATATAAGTACAGCTGGTGGGATGTAATATAAGAGGGGTAATAGGGGACATCAATCATGGAGAAATGCAAAGGTAATAAATAATGATATAATAGAATCAGATACAAGTCAGTCAGTAGGATCATATCCAATGTAATAATGTCCTGTTCACCCTTATAACACTATACAGTATAATAACACTACTATTACACAATGTGATACAGTTGTATGCACTATTATTATCTAACAATGCAAGTCCTGCACACTGTCATCCAATATATATTATACATGTTATACAATACATTATACAGTTGTGAGCACTATTGTTATATAATAATAGACTATTATACTAAATACTACTAGTCCTGCACACTGTCATACAATATATATTATACATATGTTATACAATACATTATACAGTTGTGAGCACTATTGTTATATAATAATAGACTATCATACTAAATACTACTAGTCCTGCACACTGTCATACAATATATATTATACATATGTTATACA